>NC_087200.1:144097759-144129421 GCF_015104395.2 Macrobrachium nipponense | reverse complement strand
TTTATCCCAGATTCCAAAGATCTAGACAGACCAGAGGATCCAAGGTCTAATCGGTGTGAAGGACCTACTTCTGAAGGATTAGTTTGTCCACTAAAACATTTAAATTTCCCCTGGATAAACCAGGTGAACGGAGTCACTTTATTTGGTCTGCCCACTGGGGTAGATCTCTTGCTGCCTGGCAGAGAGAAGGGGAATAAGTGCTGCCTTCTTTCTGGATATATGCTAATGCCGTGATATTGTCCACATGTGTGGACTACCCATATTGTTGCAGAATATGGTCAAGAGGCACTGAAGGTCTAGATGAACCACTTTCAGAAGTCTCTGACATTTATATGTAGACTGTGTTGGTCTGGGGTCCATATGCCGGATATTTCCTTCTTTCCCAGTAGAACTTCCCAGCCTAAGTTCAATGTGTCTGAATAAAAGTCAAAGTTGGGGTTTTGGGCCTGAAGAGACTTCCCTTCTGACAGCCTTTCTTCAGACAGCCATCGCAGCAGTCTCCTTTGATCTCCAAGGTGATCATAAACAAGTATCTGACTGAGTTTTCCTGTTGATCGAGTGCCAGCGTAATTCTTCTTCACTTTGAAAAAGAAAAAGAATAAGGACTGGAAGAGACCTCCTTCATTCTCTAATGAAGAGAGCAAAGGTGAAGCTGTCCTGAAGGGAAGCTTCTACGGCAACAACAGGACACCAAAGATGATTAGTTCATAGCAAACTGGTTGTTCCCGTCAGCTTGCATATACATCCGGTGAGATCCTAAGATCAAACCAGGAACATAGGCTCTTGCATCTGAACTCAGGAGAGTAGACTCTGTAGAGCTCCTCTTATTCCCTCGTCCATCCCAGTGTAACCCAAGAAATAGAGAGAGAGAGAAAAAAAAGAAGGATTGACTGTTCTCGCCCACTCTTCGGTCGGAACTAGCAAGAGGGGGCAATAACATGCGTGATCATCACCTTGCGGTGAAGATAGCAATGCACTGACTTTGGAAAACATATTCGCCTCAGCGAAAAATGTTTCCTAAAAGGAGAGCAGAGGTTCTCACCCACCAAACAGAGTATTCTTTTCCACCAACTGGTTCATTCACGCAAACATGAGTGAGAATTTGCAACGTCTTGCCATGCATCTTTCTCCGGGACCAAAACCTCCAACTCACCTGAAGTCCTGTCTTGAAAGACAGACATCTAAAGAACCTGAAAGACACTAATGATAGCATATACAAGCAAGGGCGAGTCACTGAATGATACATCCCTCTCCTTTCCTGCACCAAAATCGGAACCATGAGTTGTCTCTCCAGCACCGAATTTTGGATGTACAATACCCCATAGAGGTTTATAATTTGGAGTGTTACCCTTCGAAGACCCAAAGGAAGATCTTCTTAAGGGCCTAGCATATACTAACTTCTTCCTAAACCAATTAAGTCTAGGAGAAAAAGGGGAGGAGGGAGCAGAAGACGAGAATGACGAGGATGAAGACAACAATCCCTTTCTGAAGAGTTCGTTTGGCAGAGCCAAGCACTTGACTTGACCGACCTGGACAGGCCAAGCCAAGTCGAGTGAGCTGATCACAACCACATAATTATGTGGTAATCATCAGTAAAGAACTATCATTTAATACCAATTCAATATTCTCCTTCGACGCCAAAGCCCCATGAAGGAGAATAAAGAGGGCCTCTATGCCTGCTGTCCTATGTGTTCGGACTCTAAGGTCCAAGACACATAGACAGGACTTGACCATGCACCAAGAAAGTGTTGCCATGCAATTTCATAAGCCCAAACCAGAGTGAAGAGAGAATACTCCTTAACTGGTAGAGGTTCGTCTTGATATCCAAGCACTCGTGATAGGAGTGCCAGAATTCATATGACGCGCTCAGCAAGATTCCCAACTCACATAAAGACAATCATCAAGAAATCTTGTCTTACCTAAGTGCTCGAGTATTGCAAAAAACCAAGCACTTAGTGTAAGCCAGCAATTCCAAGGGATCCAGGTGCTCAGCGAGACTTCCGAGTCTTGTACAATAATCAGGAGGGCCTTGTCCCACCCAAGTGCTCAGAAATAGATGAAACCTAGCACTCAACGAGCACCTGAAAATTCCCAGGAAATCAAGAACTCGGCGAGACTCATGAGTCTTGTAAAACAATAATCAGAAAAGCCTTCTCTTGCCCAAGTGCACGGAAACAAATGAAACTAAGCACTGGAGCAACTCTGCGAGACTCCCGAATCTCGTCAGACGATCACTGGGAAAGGTCCTTCTTTGACTTCCACAGAAATTGAGGAGGAACAGGCAAAGAACAAGTCTTATATGGATCAAGAGCGTGATTCAACAGAATATGCACTTGAGGCTCCCAAACCACGAGACCTCACAGGAGATTGTGAATTGGAGTTAGCCCAAAGGACGTAAGAGCACGGAAGGACACCATCTGCAGGTGTTTGAATCCTCAGAATTGGAACATCAGGTGGGAATCTACTATGCATTGAACGAGTACTCAGGAGTGTTTGACGTGTTGGCAGAAAGGGACGAGACATGAATGTCTCGTCCCGTGCCTGAATTGGGACGGCCTGTCAACAATCCTGGATGCTCACATGTCAATAGAAGCACAAGCACTCGGAATGACTCACTAACAAGCACCCAACACAGTACCTGTCTAGAGGTGAATCTCTCAACAGGTGACAGGAATTCAAGCTGAAGCCTGCACTCCTGTTACTCCCAAAACACAAACCCAGGGGTAACAAATCAGTACCCGAACCTGAAGGTCAGGAAGAGCCGAGGAGAGAATCCATTGCCTCCTCAGCTTTCCTGCTTCTCCAGGTGTACGATTCTTCAGAATTGAGAAACCAGGAGGGAAACTACCAAGCACTGACGAGCCCCCAAGTGCTTGACACCAGAGGGCTCGATGCGTTGGCAGAAAATACAAGACAAGTGAATGCTTCATCCTTTCTCTCATTTTGTGCTGTGGCGGCATAATGCAAAGCAACAAAGCAAGCAAACTCCCCACAGTTACGTTAATCATACCGGCAGAGAAAATTTCCCACAGCCACACTTTCCCCTTTACGTTACTTTTTACACACAGGACAACTAGCTTACCGAAATAGGAACAGAACACACAAAACAAAAATACATGTACTCACATCAGACTCCAGATACTCAGGGCTAGGTAGGTACTACTGTCCACTGGATATAGCTAGGCTAGGCTAGCCGAGACACAACCACCGCCGACAATCACAACAAACAGGCAAACACCAAAACAGTAAAACTCAAAAAACAACACCCCAATCACCATACAAACAACCACCAACCGCTCAAAAACAAACTGGGAAGGTGAGAAGTCTCTCTGTCAACAGCTCTGGATACTCATAAATCAAAGAAACACAAGCACTAGGAATGACTCACGAACAAGTGCCCGACACAGTACCTGTTAGATAGAACCTCTAAACAGGAGACAGGAATGCAACCAAAGCCTGCACTCCCACTGCGCTTGAAACTTAAGTCCAGAGGCAAACGAATCGGTTTCCATTGCCTCCTCAGAAGGAGGCAACCCCTTGGAAATCCTGCAGGACTTCTTAAGGAGGAGAAGCATCCTTCCTCTCTTTGCCCAGAGAAGGCTGGGTCCTGGATTTCCGCTAAGGGTCACTGCAGCCAACATTACGCACCATTCTCTCCTTGCATACTACATTCCAACCCCTAAATTTTTCAGTTCTATGCAAAGAAAAGTGTGATGAGTAGTCCAGGTCCAGTAAACAAAACAAATTTCAAATGTTTTAGCCTAATTGCAAACGTTTGGCCTATTTCTTTAAGGTAATTATTTACCAGTTCTGCCCTAAAGGAATGGTGTAACATTCGAGAATTATTCTAAGACAAAACTATTACCAAAGACTTGCAAATTGTAAGTAGCCGGCTTGTTGATGAACCTAAATCAAGGTAATAACAAAAAAAGACAAGACTCATCCTGAAAGATTTCTGCTCAAAGGCTATGAAATACGCATTGCGGTGCTGATGTAATACTATTGATATCCTGTGACATAACTAGAAAATAAGAATAGGCTGCTGCAAGCACTCTATACAGGCAGTCCCCGGGCTACAATGGGGGTTCCGTTCTTGAGACGCGCCATAAGCCAGAAATCGTCGTATGCCAGAACATCGTAAAAAATCCTAAGAAAACCTTACTTTTAATGCTTTGGGTGCATTAAAAACTATGTAAACTGGATTTTTATTGCATTTTTCATTAAAAAAAAAAATGTAAAATATCGATTATTTTGCATTTTCGGTGTCATATTCTTTCTGCCAGATGAGCGTTGTAGGTGCTGTAACCCTGGAACATGCGTTGTAACCCTGGAAATAATTTCTGATGAATATAATTGAAAAGCCGCCTTAACCTCGGACCGTCATAAGCCGAACCCATCGTAACCTGGGGACTGCCTGTATTTTGTTAAGTACGGCATAAAACAGAATGAGATGGTTAGCTAAGTCGCTTCTAATGTACCGGTGAAATCTGAATTTAGCCTGCCATACGTGGAAAACTAATAGTTATGTAATTACTCGGTAAGTCACTTGCAAAAAAACACAAGTTATAACAAAAACACAGTTGGCTCAAGTCAATCTTTGGTAACTAAACTTTTTCACTGGAAATCTGATAATATCTATGAAACTTACCATCACCAGCTATAGTGTCCAGTCTTCTCCTCTTGTACACCATAAATTCCTCATTCATAGAATCCTCATTAAAGAATGGCCCAGTACTGGGGATGTTTTGATTGCAAGGCTGCAGAACCTACAAAAACAGGAAGATTAAATTTTGAAACTTCCTTAGCAAGGAGAAAATAAGGTCATCAAGTAGAGTATATTTCAATTGAATGGCTTCATCAGTTGTTACTGCTACTGATGCATATGCAACCTGGTCACCTTAGAAAGAGTAGATGGTTTTTACTAATCCTCTCCCCTACCAATGCCCATCAAAGAGGCCTCAAACATACGTACCTAGGCAAGATCTATGGATACAGATAGAGGCAGCTGCATTGGACTGTTCTCTCCAACTTTAAAAGGTGACAGTTCCCAAACATCATTCCAACATTTATTTCTATTTTCACTGCTCTAAACCATGTCTCTCTATATTTACTTCCTTCCTTCAACAGTCTACCCTCATACTTTCTGCACCAATTTTGTCTCAACCATTTCCATTTGGACAGCCTCATATACTAATCAACTGATTCTCCTACAGTTAATTCTTTAGTTCTCATTTTGTTTGCTCTCTAAAACCACCATATTCCTCATATCTTTCTCATTTATGTATTATTTAAATGTTATCAACTTATCCATAAAAACTGAGTTGTACTATGAATTGTATTCATAAGCTATACAGTATTCCCCCCGTATTCGCGTTCTCCGGATTTGCGGACTAACACATTCGCGGATTTTTCTTTGGAACCTATCTAGAAATTATTCGCGGAATTTCCCGACGAAAATAATCACTAATTAGTGTATTTTGATGTTTATTTTCATGACTAAATACATTTTTATGATACAAAAATGATTTACTAATTTTCAAATATTAATTTTGATTAACCCTCTTACGCCGAAGCCCTAAAAATCAAAACCTCTCCTGTATGCCGGCGCCGGTTTGGAGTGAGCGCGGAAGCGGAAAAAATAATTTTTTTCAAAAAATCACAGCGCGCTTAGTTTTGAAGATTAAGAGTTCATTTTTGGCTAATTTTTTTGTCATTGCTTGAAGTTTAGTATGCAATCATCAGAAATGAAAAATAATATAAATATCATATGTAAATAATGCGATATATGGTAGCGAAAAAAAAAAAATTCATAGATAATTGTATTCAAATCATGGTGTGCAAAAAACGGTCAAAGCTAACGAGTTAATTTTTTTTAGTTGTATTGTACACTAAATTGCAATCCTTTTGATATATAATACATAGTAAAACAATAAAAGCAACACCGGAAAAATATTATCACAAAATGATGTACGAATTCGTAACGCGCGGACGTAAAAAAATATTATTTTCAAAAATTCACCGTAATTCTAAATATTGTTCTAGAGACTTCCAATTTATTTCAAAATTAAGACAAATGATTGAATATTATGATACTGTAAGAGTTTTAGATCAGAATTGCAGATTTCGACCATTTCGGACGAGTTAAATTTGACCGAATGTCGAAATCTTTTTATATACAATTTTTTTATATGCACATATTTCGGAGATGGAAAAAGCTAACAACCTTCAATTATTTTTTTATTGTATTCTTCATGAATTTGCGCACATTTTGATATATGAAACTCTATAAAAGGCTAATATGAAAAGGAGCAAATATTAGGATAATGCGATGTACGTATTTCGGAGACTTGCGGCCGCGAATCGGCGCGCGGAGTGAAGGTAAATATATTTTTCAAAAATTCACCATAAATCACATATTGTTTTAGAGACTTCAAATTTGTTTCAAAATGAAGAAAAATGACGGAATATTACTAGGGGCCGTAAGAGTTTTAGCTTACAATTGCGTTTTTTCAACTATTTCGGTAGAGTCAAATTTGACCGAACGTGGTTTTTTTTCTATTTATCGTGAATTATATGCAAATATTTCGAAAAAAGAGAAAAGCTACAACCTTCAATCATTTTTAGTTGTATTCTACATGAAATTGCGCACATTTTCATATATAAAACTTTATGTAACAGCTAATTTTAAATGGTGCAAACATTTCGACAATCGCACAAAAAAATTCTGATTTTTTCGGAAGAGTTAACCGCGCGAATGTAAGGAAAATGTTTTTTTTTTTTTTTTTCATAAATTCACCATAAATCGAAATATTGTGCTAGAGACTTCCAAGTCGTTGCAAAATGAAGGTAAATGATTGAATATTACTAGAATATAAGAGTTTTAGCTTTACAACTTGCGTTTTTCGACCATTTCGGTAGAGTCAAAGTTGACCGAAAGTTGAAATTTTTGCACTTAACGTTATTTATATGAAAATATTTCGAAACTGATAAAAGCTACAACCATGGATTGATTTTTGTTGTATTGTGCATGAAATTACGCACATTTCCATATATAAAACTTTATGTAACGGCAAATTTAAAAGGTTGCAAACATTAAGGACAATCGCAGCACGAAAAAATTTATCGGAAGAGTTATCGCACGAACGTGAGGAAAACGTTTTTTCATAAATTAACCATAAATCGAAATATTGTGCTAGAGACGTCCAATTTGTTTCAAAATGAAGGCAAATGATTGAATATTATTATAATATAAGAATTTTAGCTTACAATTGCGTTTCTCGACCATTTCTGTAGAGTCAAAGTTGACCGAAGGTTGAAATTTTTGCACTTATCGTTATTTATATGAAAATATTTCAAAATTGATAAAAGCTACAATCATGAGTATTTTTTTGTGTATTTTACATGAAATTGCGCACATTTTCATATATAATACTTCATGTAAAGGATAATTTAAAATGGTGCAAAAATTATGTCAAAGTGACGAAATAATTTCCGAAATGTGTCACTGATACTTTTTAGTGCGATAAGAAGAAATTCGCGCTTGCGCGCCTGCGTAGCGATTGTAAACAAAACAACGCCTTGATCCGTGAACTCCCAGCATCCCCCAAGGCGCGTGATACAAAAGTTTTTGGCTGGTAGGCCTATAAGTATTTTTCCGCGAATTTTTAAAAAAAACTTTTTTGAGCCGACGTATGATACGTCCAATCGGCATACGGGAGACATTTTGACACGACGTTTAATACGTCCAATCGGCGTAAGAGGGATGATACTGTATTAGTAAGTTTAATAAGTTTAAATAATATCACATAATAAAAATAATAATTCTCTCTCTCTCTCTACTACAAAGATGTATGTTTTTTTGTATGATAAATAAATGATTTACTATTTTCAAATATTAATACTAATTTATACAGCAATAATATCAATTCCACCTTAAAGAAAATACCATAGTGAATTAGTAAGATTTTAGCTTATAAATTTAAAAAATTATGGAAGAATGAAGGAAATCCCAGTCAGATTCTTTCTCTAACTTCAGGTACTAAAACTCAGATAAACGTATCAAGTTAAGTGACTGAGGGGGAAGGAGCTGAATTTTTGTTGCTGCCATCAAGTGCTCATGAAATTTCCACCCCCCCCCCCCCCCCCCCCCTCTCTCTCTCTCTCTCTCTCTCTCTCTCTCTCTCTCTCTCTCTCTCTCTCTCTCTTTTACAGAGATGATAGATTTTTTATGGTAAATATATGCGTAATATGTTTATTAATATTTCCCAAATAATAATAATAATAATAATAATAATAATTGTAATTACAAAAATCATATGTGAAAGTATTTTACAAATACTACGATAATCTCTCTCTCTCTCTCTCTCTCTCTCTTAAAACGATGTATGTTTTTTGGATGATGATTTACTAATTTTCAAATATCAATATTAATGTAAACAGCAATAATATAAATTCATTAAAGAAAATACTAAAGTGAATTAGCAAGATTTTAGTTTATAAATAAAAAGAATTATGTAAGAATAAAAGAAAATGCATTTAACCCCGTGTCTTGTTTTTGAACACGTAGCCAGCTTGGTTGGCTGGGTTCCAACTGTCAAATCCAGTGTTGCCATCTACGGATCATTGAAATTCTCTCTCTCTTTCTCTTTTGCTGATATGAGATAATTTCTATGGTACATGTGTATGTTTATTAATATTTTCGCATAATAATAATAATAATAATATAACTAATCTCAAAATTCACATGTGATAGTATTTTAAACAAGTACAATAATCTATCCATTTCACTCTTTTAAATAAGGACAACCCTCTCTCTCTCTCTCTCTCTCCACACGAGATACTAGCATGCGCTAGTGGTAACTCTAGCCCTGTGTTTGGGCTGGAAGTGTATGTATAAGTATATCTTTAAGGACATTACTACTTTTTATGGTAAATAATATAAAGTACTAGTTTACAAATAATATTACGTTTAATGAGATTAAACAGTAACAATAACATTCTCTCTCTCTCTCTCGTATGTTTATTTGTTTTGTAGTGTAAATAAATGATTTACCTTATAACTGATTTTCAAATATTAATAAGATTAATTAAAAATAGCAATTCCCAGTCTTTTTATCCACTTGGAGGAACATGGGCGGGGGAGTAAATGAGTTTGATATACGAATTGGTGGAGGGGAGGAAGCGGAGTCTAGGAGTTATTCTCTCTCTCTCTCTCTCTCTCTCTCTCTCTCGTCTCTCACTCTCTCTCTCTCTCTCTCTCTCCATTATTATTCTCTCTGTCTCAGAAATAATTCGTAATTTCACTCTTGAGGGTCAAATATATGATGTTGCCATTCATTGCTCTCTCTCTCTCTCCTCTCTCTCTCTCTCTCTCTCTCTCTCTCTCTCTCTCTCTCTCTCTCTCTCTCTGTTATTTGCTGTAGGTATATATTTTTAATAGTAAAATGTTTAAGATGACTTTAAAATGATATTAATATATAACCTCAAAGATTAATGCAGTAATAGGTTAGTAATCTTAGGTATATTTGAAGTAGGATGTTATTAAAGGTATACATTTGGTATCTGAACTTTCAAGATAGGCAGTTATAAGCATTTTTAGTGGTGGTTTTAACTATTCGCGGGGGTGTCTGGTAAACATCCCCCGCGAATACGGGGGGAACACTGTACAGTGTTAATATCAGTCTAACCTTATTTTGGTACACCTATGGTATAAGGTACTAATGTAGCTGGTTCACTTGAAAGGTAGATTCTTGGGAGAACCCTGTGCCTATAAGACATTTGCTTGGTGGCCTCTAATTGGCTTGTATCAGGAGGTAGGCAGCTCACTCAGTGTCTCATATTTTTGTCTGTAGCTTTAGAACTAACTAGCAAATATGGTTTGTAATTTCTTGTTATCTCATGTTTTGTACAAGATAGGAAAGTTTTGTCATACCATGGAATTCAGAATTAATTGTACAACTAAATAATATTTTCCTGAAATCCATAAGAAAGATAAAACAAAGAAATTACGAGTAAAAGTGAAGAGGAGCGTTCAATTCTTTATAGTACCATTTTTTTTTTTTTACTTATCATCAGATTTGCATCATTCACGCGATCAAGATAAAATAAAAATCCCAATTTTTGAAAGTAAATTGTATTTTTCCTAACTATACAAACCTGAGGTCTTTTACATTAGGAATATGTATGCTTATGGCAAAGCTGGAACACGGCCGTTAATCTCTTGAACAAGGTGGTTAAGCAGTAACTACCGTCTGGTAGACAGGAAGACCCGCCTGCCCGGATGTCATTTATTCCAGCTTGCCTTCGACCGAAGTTTCAGATTGAGAGGTGGCATGGGTGTACTTTTAAAAATTGTGATTTGCTTCTACACGATACACAAACCATCAGCCCTTTACATTACGAAGACTCACTGGTTAGATGGAGGAATATGAGTGTCTCCTGAACTGACTGGAGTTCGCCACATCTGGGCTGCTGCTCCTGGTCAAAAGAGCGAGGAGTGCCGTGTCTCTGACATTGATTGGAGTATAAGAACTGCAGAATAAAGAGTCAGACCTCAGGACCTTTTCGAATGAGTGAGGAATCGTAACTCATATGAAAGGCTGAGAGGCATGTAAAATCTTGGAAGCATTAAGGCAAAGATACAAGAAGGGGTTGCCTTATTGCCAGTCTTCTTCCTCCCATTGCTAGAGGAAGGAGCAGGATTCTTTCTATGAATCTAAAAAGAAAAATACAACAGGTGCTCAATGTGTAGACTTACCACTTCAGATGCCAGTCCAACAAGTGTAGGTTCAAGTCCTATTCTCAGTCCCAAGGAAGAGAAGTAGGAGGAGGAGGAGGGAGGAGGAGGAGGCCAGTCACCCTCAACTCCAGAGCCACAGGTCTTAGTTAAGATGCAACCTGTCCTCTTACAGAAGACAGGTAATAAAATACAACTCGTTGAGCAGCTACCACAGGTCCAAGGTAAAAAGGTTCCAAGGACTTGTGGAGAAAGACCTGAAGGTAGAAAGACATAAATGTAGTCAAATGAGACAACATCTAGCTTCCAGACCAACAAATTCTTTGGAATGTGAGCAATGAACCAAGCCATTACCTTGTGAGCTCTCGGGTGGAGTGTGCAGGTGTCGTCATTGCCAGCTGCAGAGTACGTACATCCTTCCGATCGTCGCACGAAGCCCGAGGGAAGACATGTCCTTAGACATTTCTCTCTTCTTTTGGGCAAGCTAGTGCTAAAGAAGTCAATATCCAGGGTAAGAATATCGAGCTTTTATGAATACGGAAAGTACTGCAGCACTTTACAGAAGAAAGTAGCAATTGACCTGGATCATCAACTACGAAGTTCAAGGAAGAGGGGATCAAACTCGGGTTCAGAGTTCACTACAACATCTGACACAGAATTAAAGGCAAGATCCCCATCCATTAAAGCCTTGCATCAAAGGTCCCTGAAGATTGCCTATCCTCTTCCCCAAGGCCGGAGGGAGATGAGAGATGGTCTTGAGTCAGATCTCTGTCTGATGATTCTCGTTAGGGCATGTGTGAAGTGTGAACAGAACCCAAAACAAGAGCTGGATACCACCCAAAGATCTGAGATGCCTGGTATGACAAGACCCAACTGAAGCTTCTCATCAGTACCTATATTTCCATTGAGGCAAAAAAAGGACACTTTCAGGTGAAAGACTAGACTGAATGAGGATCTACGTCTTTCACAACTGAATCGGAGAAGCAACTCTTGGTTGGGAAGACAAGGAAGTCCACGACCTGCTGAAGAGCAGCTCCGCCCATAGCATTTCCCCCAAACAACACCAACCAGTGAAGACAGCTCCAATCACAATACTGTTGCAGACGACTAAAAGATATCCAGCTATCTCTGTTGCTGCTTGGCAAGATAGCCAAAGGTTTGGTCAGGAAGGAACTCTTCTCAGAACCTTGAAAGTAGAGCTAGCATGTCGGGCGAAGTCTTCCAGCATTTATCTTCAAAAGAGAGAACTCTGTCCCAGCCGCTGAATCTAGAGACTAAGCTTGCCTGCCCCAACCTGGGAATGTATTTGGCTAGCAGAACTATTGAGTGCACTACAGTTATACTCAAGCACCTGCGATGTCAACCGAAGCAACAAGAAGGAAGCGAGACCCTCTTGTTTTCTCGACATATGCCACTACTGCAGTGTTGTTGCACAACAATACCACAGTGTGTTAAAAAAAAACTGATCCTGAAACTCTCTCAAGGCCAGGAAAGCCACCTTGAGTTCTACAATGTTGAAGAGAAGGTAGTTGTCGTATCAATCGCACACCAAAAGACAACAGTCTTATGAGTGAGGACTTATTCCTCAGACATTGCAAATGAGAACAGAAGCATGTCGCAAAGAGAATATGCAGGCATATTCAGAGGTTCCTATTGATCAAGCCCCAGTCTCACTTCTCCCTCATCTTTGAGGGGGAAAAGGATAAGAACTGGAAGCAGGACTCCTTAATTCTCCACTGAAGGGAATGAAGAGTAAGCTGCCCCGAGGGGAGCTTCTGTGACGACAAATCAGGAACACAGGAGAGGAGATGGAATGCAAGTTCAATGAAAGATGACTGAGGCCTGAAGGATATCTGCTATCAGGCCTCAGTTATGTTGCTGTCAAGTCCAGAGACTCAACAGGCAACCCTTCATCGAGGTATCAGCAAAAAGAACACCTGCTACAAGAGTTCTTTTTCCTTCTGCCCTCTTCCCAGAAGAGAAACAGAAGAAGGCCGATTGTTTCCAGGATCGCCCTTCGAAGCCTGAGACTTCTTAGGGGACCGAGGAAGGGCTGGTCTGACCCTAAGGTCGGGTTGAATGTTGCAAAGACCCAAAGGTCTTGACCATTATCAGACAAGACCGTAGCCCTGTCACAGCCCTTGACTATTACAGTATCTGTTAAATCTCTAAAAAGAGAGAGGCAGAACTAAGTAAATGATTGTTCTTCTGGGTCAAAACGACTCGGAACCTACGAATCTGGAGGTCCGAATTAGGACAAAGTCCTTCTTCTTAGCACCAGAATACCCTGCAGATTGCTGTCTGGTGTTGGGTAGAAGAGTTACCCCCAGACTGGGACAGTCTTCATGAGGCAAAATTCCTTCCAGGAATGGTCACATTTGAGAAAGTTAAGCCTTATAGGAAGTGAAGGATCACAGATCCCATCTGGAGACTGCCTGGAGAGACACCATCGTGACAACAGCCATGGGGGAAGGAGGGTGGTTATGCCATAGTAAAGCACTGACCTGAGGAGAGTGGAAAGTTCACTCGATCACAAGAAAACAATCTGAGACTGGGTGTTGAGCAAGGGGAGTAAGTCAATTCGATTTGTACAAACGCAATCAGAGCCTGGACGCAAGCAAGCTGAGCTAAGACAAGCAATCCTAGCCGAGCCTGAACTGATTGCGCAAAAGCAATCGGGGGGATGGGCGGGGCGCAACTCGCCTGCCAAGAACTAGCGCTGTTCTTATTGAATGCTCAAATCTCCACTTAAGCCCAACACCCCTAAAAATGAAGGCTCAAAGGAGAATTCGGTGTATGCTATGCGGAGAAGTTGGAATATGGACTTTAAAACTCTTGAACAAGATGGTTAGGCAGTAACTTTGCATATTACACTGCCTTTCAGCCCAGATTTCAGATTAAGGGGTTGATTGAGGGGTAGCATGAGGTAGGCAATAGTGTAAAGGACCTCAAGTTTGTTTGTTTATGAAAAAATATATTTTGTACTACAATAAGGTTTTGTATATACTTATCCAGTAATTATATAGCTATTAGTTTCCAAGGACAGCAACTTAATTCAAATTTCACAGATAGTGCTTTGATTGCTCAGTGTAGGTATACAGTGCTGTCCCCCAAACGCAATACTAGGAACGACTTAGCTAAGTACTTCATTCTTTTTTTTTTTTTTTTTTTTTTTTTTTCTTTTACATAATGTCCATCAGAGGGGAGGCAGGTGGGCTCTGATCATAGAATTACTGGGTAAGTATATACAAAACCTTATTTTTATAAAATATAATTTTTGTATATGAGACTTACCCAATAATTATATAGTTGATTCCACATTGAAAGGAGGAGGGATCTTGGACATATTCTACTCCAAAGCATTAAGTCATGTA
This sequence comes from Macrobrachium nipponense, assembly GCF_015104395.2. Classification (NCBI taxonomy): domain Eukaryota; kingdom Metazoa; phylum Arthropoda; class Malacostraca; order Decapoda; family Palaemonidae; genus Macrobrachium; species Macrobrachium nipponense. The sequence goes on along the minus strand of NC_087200.1, from coordinate 144,115,312 downwards.
TAATGAATTTGAAATGGAAACATTGCTAGCATTGAAAAAACAACACTTGCCATACCTATCAGTAAAGAGAGCTATGCAGATGAATACTGGCTCTGGTTGGCACTCATCTTAACTCATAGTGGATTGGCAGTAGAGCCAAGGGTCACCTCCTACATAGGGGAAACTTTGCAGCAAGGGGAATGATAGGTGCATGCCCTTGCTCTGGGCGCAGCACCAAAATAAAACCACCAGAAAACACTGAAACCTACAATAAAATACGTAAAGTCAAGACCCACCGCTGAGAGTGGTGGGTGCTCCAGGTACACTGTACCCCCTGGCTCTCCAAACTCAGCACCTTATTGAAAAGGTGAAGAGATAATAATACAAGAACATCCTGTGCTTCCTTCCGAAATGCCATGCCAGTCATTAAAAATGGTTTCGAGGTACTGAAAAATTTCAAAACTTTTAATTTTAAGCCTACATAAAGAAAATATAATAGAAAGTGAAGATCGCTTACGCCTCCAGTAGTTTGATAGCAGAATGGGCGTAATGAGCAAATAACATCTGAAAACTAAGGAAGTAAAGGCTGTTCTTACATCCTTAGCTTCACTTCAAAGTAGGTCAAAAACACTCCACAACACTGGGTGTGTCTCAAACATGAAGTCCATATAAAATGAAAGACAACACGTTTTAGACAGAGGAAGAGACGGGTTCTGGGAGGAACTCTTCTCTTAACACTGTGAAGGACCACAGGTCTAGCCAGGAGCCTGAAGAGCTGCCACAGCGGTAGCATCCAGCGTTGCTGCTTCCTGGTGAGAGAGATACTATTGCTCGCCAGGTGCTGCAGCGAGACCTGGACCCAGGCAAACCAGGTCCGGGTCTACCCGTTTTGTCAGTAGAGGCCTCTCCGAGGGTGTGAAGTACCTCTGGTGAGGTAGGGAGGAGGAAGTAGCTATGTCCAAACGAATGGACCTCAGTGAATTCTCTTGTCCAAAGACAAGACCATACACCTTCAGCCAGGCCCGACCACGGCAGCCCCGTCGTGACCTTGGGTTCCCTCTTGGGTCCCCCAAAAGGTTTTAAGACAAGAGGAGCATACCCCATAAGAGGAGGTCATGATCGCTTCCCTGAGATCGTTATGCTGACGTATCAGCACTACAATCTCTGCAAGAGTCCTCTGAATCTTGGGGGTGTCCAAGCCTCTAGGTAAAGGACCTCTGAGGCCTTCAAGAGAGCAGAACTGCTGATCTATTCTCCCCTGAGGGAGAACCTCACCAGACCTCTTATGTCCTTCCTCAATGATGAGGGCGTATGTCTGGTGGGGCTCTAAAACCCCACCAGGAACATAAGCCCCTGACGCTGAATTTTGAGGAGAGCACTCGAAAGGATTCCTATTATTCGCTTCACCCCTCCCGGTGCAGCCCGAGGAAGTAGAGGGAACAGGAGAGGAGGATTGGATGCTCGCACCTTTCCTAGCAGCGCTGCTGCTGGGGGGCATAATCCACACCCTTGCACCAACCTGCGGTGTACACTGGATCTTGACCACATGAATGATGCAAAATCTGATAGGTAAAAAGATGAATAAAGAATGAAATGCTTCTCTCTTCACTTTTACTTGTTGTAATTCCTTTTTGTTTTATCTTATGGGTTTCAGGAAAATGACACTTTTACAATAAAATAGTTTTGTATATACTTACCAAGTAATTACATAGCTACGGTTCCCCAGCCTACAGCAGCTAAAAATTCAATATTTACCTTGTGGCAATTCTTTCATTTTTGTAGGTGAGGACCCACCCAATATCCACAACTTTGGGGGAAAAACTAACAAAGAGCCTCATTCATTTCATGTTCTAACATCCATGGTTGTGGTGGGCTCCGATCATGTAATTACTTAGTCGATATACTATATACAAAAAATTATATTATCAATAAAATCAGTTTTTGAAAGTAAATTGTATTTTTCCAAACTACACAAACCTAGCTCCTTTACAATAGGAATTACTTAAGGCATACCCTGGACACAGCCACAGAATTCTTTATCAAGGCGGTTCGGTAGTTAAATACCAGTCCAGTCGTTGGTAGTCTCTCCGACCGGACGTAAACATTCCAATTTGCTTTCGGCCCAGGTAACAGATTGAGGGGTGGCATGAGGTGGGCACTAAGTGTAATGGACCTAGGCTTGTATAGTTACAAGGATTAGAATTTCTCAAAGACTTGTTAGTCCATCCGAGGCAACATCAAGAGCTCACTTATCTGTAGGAGCAGGTTTTACTGTGCATTCAGTGTCCTAATGATTCTGTCTAGCTTTTTTTTAAACTGTTCCACACTGTTGCTGTTTGCAACTTCTGGTGGCGATTTATTTCACGTGTCACATATTTTGTATGGAAAGAAGTTCCCACAATGGGATGTGTTATATCTCTTCAGTTCTAGTTTCCATGCAGTTTGCCTACTCTCTTTGCCGATGCCTGGGCTAAAAGAAAGACAGTCTTGAGGTGTCAGATCCCTGTCTGAGGATTCTCGAAGTGGCTTGTACAGGGCACCAGTCAGGCTCTGTAGTACGAGTCACATCCCACACAGAGGCCTGAGATCCCTGGGTGGTCAAGACCTCTTGAAGCTCCTCATGAGAAGGGATCCTTCAGCTTTAGGAACAAGGCCAATGCAGCCCTATAGCCCATTATGGCTGAAATGGAGAGGAGCTTCTCTTGGCCGAGGGAGACTAGGAAGTCCTCGACCTGCTGAAGAGTGGCTCCAACCGGAGAGATACCCTGTCCACGACACCAACCACAGAAGACGGCCCACTCCATGGTATACTGCTGCAAAGGACTGTCTGAGGTATCCATCCTGCCATCTCTGTTGCTGCTCAACAAGAAAAGCCTCTCGCTTGCAAGAGATAGTGGGTAACCTCCAGCCGTGAAGACACAAGGACTCTACTGCGAAACCGTTCGACGTACGGTTGACACAGCAGGTTCTGCCATGGGGAGGTCTCTCTCGGTGCCTCGGAAAGAAGAGCCAGGAGGTCGGAATACCAAATGGCCTGGGGCCATTTGGGTGCCACCAAAATCATTCGAAGATTCTGCATGACTCGCATCCATGCTGATCATGGCCTGGATCAGGCAGAACGGGGGGAAAGGGGTAGACTTCTAGGTTGTCCCACGGGTGTTGGAAAGCGTCCTCTGCAGCTGCCCATGGGTCTGGAACAACGGAGCAGATTTCCACCTTCCTGTTGAACTGGGTGGAGAACAATTCTATGACTAGACCACTCCCATAGGATGATGAGCCTTTCCACCACATTCTGGTGTGGGGACCATTCGGTTCCTATCACCTGTGGCGGCTGATCTGGTCTGCCACTACATTCCTCTTCCCTGGAATGTACCTGGCTGACAGCTCTGCCAAGTGAGCTATTGCCCACTCATGCATTGTCAACCAGTGTAGCTCGAGGGAGGCAAGTCCCCCTTGCTTGTTGACATAAGACACTACTGTGGTGTTGTCATTCATCAACACCATGAGTGTCCCATCACTCGTTCCTGGAACTCTTGGAGAGCCAGGAAGCCTTGAGTTAAAGGACATTGATGTGAAGGTGCCTGTCGTGAAAGTTCCACACTCCTGCAGTCAACAACTCTTCCAGGTGTGCACCCCATCCCTTGTTCGATGCGTCTGAGAACAGGAGCATATCTGGATGGGGATGGACAGATCCACTCCTACAATGAGTTTCCCATTGTCTAACCACCAATCCAAGTCTTCCCTTACTTCCTGCAAGAGGAACGAGGACAGACTGAGGATCCTGGGACTGGGACCAATACTCCCTCCAGTCACCACTGGAGAGAGAAGACGCCCGTGAGGGACCAGCTTCTCCGATGACGACAGGTGACCAATCACGGCTTGCCAGAGTCAAGAGGGTTGTTCCTGTCTTGATAGGAACAGCCATGCTGCCTCCCTGAGCCTGCTGATACGATAGTCCAAGGAGAAGACCCTTGCTGCTACCATGTCTATCAGCATGCCCAGATACAACATCCTCTGCTTGGGTTCAAGATTGGACTTCTCCAGATTTATCAAGATCCCTAGATCCTGGCAAAACTTGAGAAGGCGATCCCTGTCATGTAGCACTTGCCGGGACCAACCAATCGTCGAGATACCTCAAAAGACGCATCCCATGTGAATGTGCCCAAGCCGAGACCAAATTGAACACTCTTGTGAACACCTGGGGAGCGGTCAAAAGTCTGAAGCATAGTGCCTTGAACTGGAAGACCCTCTCCCTGAGGATGAAGCGGAGGTACTTGTAGGACGACCGATGAATGGGTATATGGAAATACGCATCCTTCAGGTCCGCCATAAGCATGTAGTTGTTCTCCCTGATAGTGGCCAACACTGAACATGCTGTCTCCATCTTGAACCGAATCTAGCGAATAAATCGGTTCAGGGGAGAAAGGTCTACAACTGGTCTCCGACCCCTGCAAAAGTATTCTCTACGAGAAAGACTTGGCTGTAGAACCCCAGAGACCAGAGTGACATGATTTTTACAGCTCCCTTGCTCAGCATCTTCTGCACTTCTTCTCCTAGTGCTTGGTGTTTCATTGATCCCACTACATAGAAAAGAAGACAGACCGGGTGGTTGTTGAGGGGTGGCAGAAGCTTGAAGGGAGTAGATAACCCTCCCAAAGGGCATCAACTACCCAAGTCTCTTCTCCGTATCGCTGCCAAGTTACCCAGTGGCTCGATAGTTACCTACCCCACCGATGTCAGCAGCTGGAGGGGAACACCAACTCTAGAGACTGTGCCCTGAGGCGACGGACCATAAGGTCCATCCAGGTCGAGCCCCTCCTGAGACATTCTTCCTTCAGCAGAAAGAACCTCGCCAGTTACACACCCCCCCCCCCCCCCACAAGATCTTCTCTAACCACTTCAGCATACAACCTGTCCAATCCTAAGACCGAACCAGCTACATAGGCTCTTGTGGCTGGACCAAAAGAAGCGCACTCTTGTATCCCGAGGAGGTTGAAGGGACAGGCGAGGCAGATCTGACGCTGTCTACCGGCAGAACCAGTGGACGTACAGGGCTGCAGGCGATCACCAACCCGCGGTGATGACCACTCTGCAGGTCTAAACAGCGGTCTCCCTGTGGAGAAGTGCTGGTCTGAGGATGGTAGCGTCGATCTCTCAGGTCAGGTGAGCTGCTACCAGCTGACCGGACCGTTTGATCATGCTGGTGTGGTCAATGGTCAGGTGACAGGTAGCGTCCACCAGCATGGTAAAACCTAGCACCATCCTCGACGCATCACGGTCCCAGAAGCAGCCGAAGCTGCTCCCAGGGACCTGGGGGACCTCCTCCCGATCTTGCCTCGTGCACAATCTGATGGGACCATCACGTCAACCCTGGGTACCGGGTGATCGTTCCAAGAATGATCACCGCTCAGGCGAGAGTCACCTGGGTGATTCTTATCATCCTTCCACCCCATGCCGGAGTCCTGGCGGTAAGCATGCTCAGCAGCCTGGTTTCTGGCTGCACAGCCACCAGCAGGTGACTGTACACTTGGAGACGCTCGCTGGTGAGCACCCGAGACGGTTCCCGCTCCAGAGGTGGAACCTCTAGAACCGGGAGCAGAGGTACCAGCTGTAGCTGCTACCTCTACAGTCCCCATCTTTCTCTTCCCTGAGGAAGGAGAGACGGTTCCCATTCCCAAAGGAACAGGGCCAGATGAAGGCCCACCTGTCTCACCGGGATGAGACAGACCCTTAGAAGTCTCTGTACGAGACGTCTTGGGCAAGGGGGGGGGAGACCACTTTCTTCTTTTCCTCAGCTGGGAGCCTTGGAAGGAGAAGTCGAAGATCCAAGGAAGTGGATAAGAGGTGGCAGAAGACGACGACAAAGATGAAAACGATGACGAAGAAGACAACGTCAAAGATGAAGACACACTCCTCTTCTTCCTAGACTACTTCTTCACCAATTTCCTCAGCACAGCAGGAAGGTCTTTCATCCAGGACGGGGCTGCAGCAGCTGCTGAAGCAGCAGGCCCCAGCACGACCTGGGAAGGAGGGCCTGACGGAGCAGCAGTGCTTCCACAGGCAGGGACTGCTGCAGCAGGTACAGCGACAGCGACAGGAAGAAGATCCAGGGGCGAGCTCTTGGGGCACTCAAAGTCCAGTGGAGGAGCAAGAACGGCATACCCTGGGGAAGGAGGAGGAAGGTAATCTGCCTTTGATGCAAGCAGCATTGGCACTTGCACAACAGCAGTAGGTGTTACCGAGGTATCATGTTGTGTATACACCAGGTGCAATGGTGCTGCATATCCCAGTGTCGACACTGTTGTGGTCATCCTCGACTCCACCCCTGGAGTCACTGGAACTGCTGCTATGTGGTGGTGTGCCACGTAGCTTCAGCGTTCGCCATACATGCTGCAGATCCCCACCCACAGAGGCAGACAAACCTGAGGAAGAAGCCAGAGTCAAGTTAATAAGGGGAGTTCCAGTTCACTCAGAGGGGGAAGGATCCCCCGCTACGCGGACAGAAGTTCCCGAGTACAACTTAGGATTGGCATGTCTCCCCCCTTCCTCTGCACTCGACAGATTGAGCGAAGAGGCGGAGAGCGACATGTCTCCGGAAGGGGAGAGATCGAGGCGGGGTAGTTTACAAGGAGGAAGGAAAGACGACAACGTATCGGTCACCAAAAGAGTCGAGGGAGAGCTTTCCGACAATGCCTTCGCAGACTTACACGGCTTCTTCCTACCCTCGTATCTCACCCACTGCTCCTCTGACCAAGAGATACAAGTGTCACAGGTCAATTCTCTATTGCACGCACGCCCTCGTCATCTTGCACAGAGGGTGTGAGGGTATACATCCTCACTGGAGCGAAACACTCCACATTTCCTGCCCCCACTCCAAGGCATAATCTCTGGGAAGAGGGGGGGCGAGCAGGCTTATCTGATTCGTGGGTTTGCATTGCTTACACACACACAAATGATAATCTTATAATAATTAAATAGCCACAATTATACACAAAAGAAGTAAAGGAAATGAAAATTCTGCGATCTCACGACAGAACCGGGCGGAGAGGGAACGTCTGCACACGATGGCGGTTGAAAGCAAAGTGGAATGTTTACGTCCAGATGGGCGGGACTCTCAACTAGCGGACAAGCAGTTACTGCCTAACTACCTTGTTATTGAAACTTACGACCGAGTTCCAGCTGGCGCTGAAAGTAATTCCTTATGTAAAAGGACCAATGGTTTGTATAAAATGTAGGAATAACTATAAATTTGATACCAATCTCAATCAGTAATGCCTAATACGCAAGTGGCATAAATCTGTATCATTTTCTATGACTTCACATACAAAATCAAATCATTTGTGATATACTGGATGAAAAAAATATGGCCCATTTACCTTTGGAGATGAGGAAGGGTTACTTGAACAGTTTTCTGTTGCTGGAGGAGTTGGCGTAGGGGCTTCTGTAGTCTCCTCATCCTGAAGGATTGAGAGTCCCATGTCTGCCAAGAGAGGGGGGTCCGAATCAACGTCTCCAACGTTAAGGCTCCATCTATTGCACTTGCCATCTTTAATATTCTCTTTGTCATAAGTATGTTTCCTGTTACAAAAAAAAAAAACCCTATCTAAGTAATATCTAAAACAATAAAAGCAAAATCAGATGTAACAATTTTATCGATGATAGAAAACAATCATAATTCCCACAGGATATACACTTCGGAGCAAATGAAGAGTAGGAGGTCAGGGTTGTAGACCTAGTAAGCATTTCTGTAGAGGCCATATCAGTGTTGATATGGCCTAACCAGACTTAAATTTCCCTAACATAACCTTGAACACTATCCTAACCTGGCCAGGGGGCTTTGCTCCCCCTGGACCCCCAAAATAATTCGTGACCCCATATTCTGCATGCTGCCAAAATACCTCATGTGAAAATTTTATCAATGATGGCAAAAAACTTAAAGGTAATTCTCACATGCCATTCATGCAGGGATACTAAGACAAGCTTAACAATTCAAAAATATATGGTACAAATAAAAAATAATGACAATATCAAAATCAACTGAGAAGGCATTACCTACTATAACATGAAAAGTGAAAAGGAAAGGTTGGTGTAATTTTAATAAGTGTTTACTCTATGCTTCCCAAGGTTTCAGATTGGGTGGTGATCCCCACTCACAACCTACACCTACCACCAATTAACTTATTAACATGACAAATTTTGAAAGTAATTTCTATTTTTCTTAACTATACAAACCTGAGGTCTTCATATAGGAATTACTATCAGCGAAGTTGGAAAAGGGTTGTTCAACTTTTAACAAGATGGTATGGTAGTTACGGTTAACAATCGAACCGTGACATAACGGTCACTTCTCCCGGAAAGTGGGCACCTTCCCAAAAAAGTAATTGAATTTGCTGACACGATTGATTGATTATGAAATTTAAGTCTTGAGGACCAAGCGCCAAAACCCATCAGGATTATTCAGCTCCTTAACGAAAATAAAATGTATAAATTAGTATGATAAATGATGAATCAGTGAATGATAACAATGTTGGGCAGCACAACGTGACCTTATGCTCCTCTCAAAGATTACAAATGTTTATGGTAAATTGTATTTCTCCTAACTATACAAATCTGAGGTCCTTTACATTAAGAATTACCTTCAACACAGCTAGAAATGGCCGCTAGACTTTTATAGCAAGGTAGTTCAGTAGTTGAACTACCATATGGGAGGGAGGTTCCTTCCACCCAGGTACTATACGCATATCACTTTGCTTTCGGATGGGTATTGTACGGCACTCTGCCCAACCATCGCTAGCTTACCTGTATATCTGTCTGTGTATCATTCTCCTCTCAAAGATTAAAAATTTGTATAGTACAGTGGTCCCCCCATATTCGCAAGGGATGCATACCAGACATCCCAGCGAATAGTTGGAACCCCTATAAAAACGCTGAAAACCGCCTATCTTGTTAGTTAAAACTCAAGAAAAACACACTGAAAGTTGTTATACAGTAGAGCCCCAGACCTCGATGTTAATTTGTTCCAGAAGAAGCGACGAGATGAGATTTTGTCGAGATCTGAATGAATTTTTCCCAAAAGAAATAACTGAAAATGGATTAATCCCTTCTTGACCACAAGTTATTACCCTAACCTTGCTTTTTTTATACAAGACATTACCCATAACTACAAATAAATTACAATTAAATAAATTCAGTGTCAAATAACACCACTCAATGCACTTTATTAATTTTTAAATATATACCGTAGTAAGATAACTGCCCTACTTACGCCCAATTTGGCCATAATACAATGGTTGACTGAGCGCCATAGGCTAGGCTAGGTATGTAGTATGTACTGTAAGGGGTAGGCAAAACTATTGTTGCTAATAATAAAACATTGAAAATCAAGTCTAATTCTTACAGGAAATTAATAAAATATTAAAAATAAGTCAAATTATGTATGTTATCATAAACTTCAGAAAAATTCCCTAGCTCAGTGATTCTCAACCTGTGCGCTGCGGCACCCTTCTGCACCATGACTATCCCCCCAAGTGCGTGTGTGTGTTATGATACAATAAAGTTTGTTCATACTTACCTGGCAGATATATATAATCAAGTAACCACCCACATACCCTCAGGGGAAAATCTGAATAGAAAATGGGAATGGTTCCTGATACCCGCCTCCCAGCGGCGGGAATGGGTACTAACCACCTGACCGACCGCTGCGTGTGTTGTAAGTTTTGAAATTCTGTCGGACTTCGGAGAATACAGCTATATATATATCTGCCAGGTAAGTATGAACAAACTTTATTGTATCATAACATGATATTGTTATGATACAATAAAGTTTTGTACATACTTACCCGGCAGATATATACTTAGCTATAGTCTCCGACATCCCGACAGAATTCAAAACTCGCGGCACACGCGACAGGTAGGTCAGGTGATCAGCCCAATCCCGCCGCTGGGTGGCGGGACTAGGAACCATTCCCGTTTTCTAATCAGATTTTCTCTTCCACCTGTCTCCTGAGGGGAGGCTGGGCGGGCCATTAATCGTATTATATCTGCTGGGTATGTACAAAACTTTATTGTATCATAACAATATCATTTTAGTACATGCAACTTCCCCGGCAGATATATACTTAGCTGATTGGCACCCTTGGAGGAGGGCAAGAAACAGCTACATATAAAATAATTATAAATATTAAAACAGGGAAACAACATACGTTGTAGGTATAATAAAAACAACCTTGGTTCCTACCTGAGAGGGCAGAAGACTTCATGGATACTGTCTATGAGTCTGCTTGCCTCAAGAGCTTCAGAGAGGATGAGACCTGTGACTGATAACCCTTTCGGATCATGCCAATGGGGGCTTGCCCGCTTACTTGACAGAGCCTTGTCTTGGATCGTGCCAATGGGGGCTGACCCACTTACATGGCAGAGCCTTCACCTGTATCATATCAACAGGGGCTAACCCTCTTACATGACAGAGCTTTAGGTAATTAAGACACTACAAGGAGCACAACAACCAATCCCGACCACCTGACCACACTAAACATGTTAGAACTACGACTTGAAAGGGGTCCACCTCCAGTACCCTCTTTCAATCGACCTAATAAATACACCATAAACCATTAAAAACCCTAACATAACTATACTAAAAAGGATTGGGTTCAGCTCCGTCCCAGCAACGAATCCGCAGATACGTAAGCTCCAAGAGAAAAAAATTTGTCATAAGTTACTTGAATGTCTCAAATAATGTGATGCAAAGACTGAGTTGCATCTCCAATAAGTCGACTCGACGAGAGTTTGTAGAGACAAATTCTTGTGGAATGCTAACGAGGTAGCGATGGCTCTCACCTCGTGAGCTTTAACTCTTAGGAGCCCGAGGTGCTCTTCCTTACAGGCTAAGTGGGCTTCCTTGATCACATCTTTGATGAAGAACGCCTGAGCATTTTTAGAGATTTGTCTTTTGGGATCTCTAACGGAGCACCATAAGCTTTCCTTATTACCACCCAGTTTCCTCTTCCTTTCTAGGTAAAACTTAAGGATTCTGACTGGACACAGAGTCCTTTCTTGTTCTCTTCCTGTCAGAGAAGACAGTCCCTTAACCTCGAACGTCCTAGGCCAAGGTTTCGAAGGGTTTTCATTCTTCGCGAGAAAAAGGGGGCTTAAAGGAACAGATAGCAGAGTCGTCCCTGAAGCCAATAGTATGTTCTAAGGCTTGGAGTTCGCTTATCCTCTTGGCTGAGGCTAGAGCGAAGAGGAATAACGACTTTCTTGTCGGATCTCTAAACGAAGCAGTACGTGGAGGTTCAAATCTGGGGATCATCAAGTACTTTAGGACTACATCCAGGTTCCAACTGGGTGTCCTAATATTCTTAGTCTTCGAAGTCTCGAAAGATCTAATCAAATCATGGAGATCTTTGTCCTCTGCAATGTTTAGGCCTCTATGCCTGAAGACTGACGAAAGCATGCTTTTATAGCCCTTAATCGTGGAGACTGCCAGATTACATTTCTCCCTCAAGTAAAGGAGGAAATCAGCTATATCTGTTACAGAGGTACTGGAAGAGGATATCTTCTGAGCTCTGCTCCATCTGCGAAACACCTCCCACTTCGACTGGTAGACTCGAACAGTAGATGGCCTTCTTGCCCTTGCGATAGCTTTCGCAACTCCTCGAGAAAAACCTCTCGCTCTGACAAGTCCTTCGATAGTCTGAAGGCAGTCAGAGCGAGAGCGGGGAGGTTTTTGTGATATCTGTCGAAGTGGGGCTGTCTGAGAAGATCGCTCCTGTGTGGGAGTGATCTCGGAAAGTCTACCAACCATTCCAGTACCTCTGTGTACCAGTTTTGCGCTGGCCAAAACGGGGCGATGAGAGTCAGTTTGGCTCCCTCCCCTGCTGCTGCAAATTTTTCTCACACTCTTCTTGCTATGATCTTGAATGGTGGAAAAGCATATCCGTCTAGTCCGGACCAACTGAGAAGGAGACCATCCACTGCTACCGCCCTAGGATCTGAGATCTGGGAGCAGTAATTTTCTAGTCTTGTGTTCCAATGAGCGGCGAACAGGTCTTTATTTGGTCTCCCCCAGAGGCTCCAAAGTCTGTTGCAGACCTCAGGATGTAGGGTCCATTCTGTAAGAAGTACTTGGTCCTTCCTGCTCAGAAGGTCGGCTCTTACATTCTTCTCTCCTTGGATAAATCTTGTCAGGAGAGTGATCTTTCGCTCCTCTGCCCAAAGCAGTAACTCTCTTGCCTTTTCGTAAAGGGCGAACGAGTGAGTCCCTCCTTGCTTCTTGATATAAGCTAAGGCCGTCGTGTTGTCCGAATTGATCTGCAGCACTGAGCCTGAGATCTGAGCCTCGAAGTGCAGGAGTGACAGGTGAACCGCTGCCAACTCCTTCAAGTTGATGTGCCAGGACACCTGTTCTCTTCTCCAGGTGCCTGACACTTCTCTCGCACCCATAGTGGCTCCGCAGCACAACTCTGAGGCGTCGGAAAATAACACTAGCCGAGGGCTCGGAGCATGAAGGGATACGCCTTCGTTGAGTCTGAAAGGGTTCATCCACCAATGAAGATCTTCTACATCTTCTTTGAAATCGGGAAGGAGTCTGACAGCTTTTGGGAATTCTGATCCCAATGTTCCTTGAGATAAAATTTTAGAGGCCTTAAATGAAGCCTTCCTAGAGAAATGAACTGTTCCATCGAGGAGAGGGTCCCCAGAAGACTCATCCAATCCCTCGCGGAACATTGTTCTTTCCCTAAGAAGGTTGCTACTTTTTCTAAGCAGCGGTCTTGTCTTTCTTGTGACGGAAACACATGAAAACCCCGAGAATCCATCCGAATCCCCAGATAGACGATGCTCTGCTGGGAAATCATCTGGGATTTCTCGAGGTTTACTAACAGTCCTAAAGACTGGGTCAACTTCAGTGTCAAAATCAAGTCCTCCAGACAGCGGACTTGTGACTGGGCTCGAATCAGCCAGTCGTCTGGATACAAGGATATTCGAACCCCTTTGAGATGTAGCCAATGTGCCACGTTTTTCATAAGCCCTGTGAACACCTGCGGGGCTGTTGAGTCCGAAGCAGAGAGCCCAAAACTGAAATATCTTCCCTCATACCATAAATCTGAGGTATTTCCTGGATGACGGGTGTATTGGCACGTGGAAATAGGCATCCTGAAGGTCCAGGGACACCATCCAGTCCCCTGGACGAAGGACTGCTAAAACCGAGGATGTCGTCTCCATCGTGAACTTCCTCTTTGCTACAAACACGTTCAGGGTGCTCACGTCCAACACCGGCCTCCAACCTCCTGAGCTTTTTGGCACCAAGAACAGGCGGTTGTAAAACCCAGGGGAAGGGAGTTCTTCTACTTCCTCTATTGCTTCCTTGTACAGCATTTGGTCCACAAGATGTAGAAGGGCTTGGTTCTTGATAGGGTCCTTGTACTTTGCTGTCAACTCCCTTGGAGTTGTTGTTAAGGGAGGTTTTTCCCTGAAGGGGATTAGGTATCCTTTCTTTAGGGTGGAGGGACCAGGCATCGGCCCCTTCTGTGCCCAGGCTTCGTGAAACTTTAGAAGCCTGGCACCCACTTTCGTCTGGAGGACTGCTTTTTCATTGGCTCTTGACAAAAGGCCTTCGTGAAGACATTCCTCTGTTTTCAGATCGTCTACTCCTAAGAGAGGATCTAGGGGCAGACCTTCCCCAAAAGGGCTGCTGGGAGGGAGCCTTTTCTTTCTTCGTCACCGGGACCGCAGGTTTAAGCCTCTTAGCCGATTACGCCAGCAGATCTTGTGGGGCCTTCTTGGATAAGGACCTAGAAATGTCCTTCACAATCTCTTGCGGAAAGAGGTGACCAGAGAGGGGCGCGTTAAACAGTGCGGATCTCTGAAGAGGAGATACTGACTTCGTTAAGAAGGAGCTGTACACCGCCCTCTTCTTAAGAATACAGGATCCAAAGAGGGAGGCAATCACAGTGGAACCATCCATAACTGCCTTGTCGAGGCACGACAAAACACTGGTCAGTTCGTCCATGCTGACGAATTCCGGATCTTGAGTCTTCTTGGCTAAAGCTCCTAATGCCCAGTCCATAAAATTAAATACTTCAAGGGTTCGGAACAGGCCCTTGATGAGATGGTCTAACTCACACATCCCCCATGCGGCCTTAGCAGATTGTAGTGAGCGTCGTCTTGAAGAATCCACCAAGGCGGAGAAGTCTGCATCAGCGGACGAAGGGAGTCCCAGGCCCATAGGTTCCTTGGTATCGAACCACATACCCGGTTTTCCCGAAAGCTTGGACGGTGGACAGGAAAACACCGTCTTCCCTGCTTCTTTCCTAGAGAGAAGCCAGCTCTCTAGACTCTTAAGAGACTTCTTCATCGAGAGAGTTGGGGTCATCCTGACAAAGGAGGGGGACTTCGGCAGTTTAGTACTGGACAGTAACGATCCTGGGGAAGGAGGGTAAGAAGGTCGAAGAGAATCTCCGAATACTTGCAGGAGGAGAGAAGCAAGCCTCTTGTAATCCGAGATCCCTGCGTCTTTGGGGGTTTCTTCCTCAGAAACCTCTTCAAAAGGAGCTGCTGGAGAGGAGGGCTTTCCAGGAGAAAGATCTTTAGGAGGCGAAAGAACTCTCCCCTTATCCGAGGCTCGATCTGGAGAACGGAGTCTCTTTCTCTCAAGAGCTCTATCCGAAGGCGAATCGATATCCACTTGTTGGATATTATCAGAAGTCCGGATCCTGTTACCCTCCTTTCTAAAAGTGTCCTGGCGCTTTACCGGGTCTTGGCGCCTGACAGGAAAGGCGCTTGCGCCCTTGAATGCGCGCCTGTGAGGCATAGGGCGTCCACTGGTATTAGGGCTCATGAAAGGCTCCTGGCGCCTGAGAGGTGACATGCGCCTGCGAGGAGAAAGGCAGATGTCTTGATCTTGGCGCCATGCAGGAGAGGCGCTTGTGTCCTTCATGGGAAGCCTGGAAGGCGAAAAGCACCTGCCAAGATCCTGGCGCCTACTAGGAGAGGCGCTTGAGTCCTTAATAGGACGCCTGGAAGGTCCAACAGAATCTGGGAGCCTCTTAGACTCTAGGCGCTTGTAAGAAGGGGAGCATCCTTCCCTTGAAGTTCGTCTGGAAGGAGAGCGAATCCTGCTACTTTCTCCTGGGACTCTGTACAGAGAGGGGCTCTCATCTCTTCCGGAACATCTGGACGAACAAATTCTCTCACGTGAGATCCGTGATACGTCAGAAAACAGGAGGCTCTCAGGCTCCTGGCGCCTGTCAGGAGAGGCGCTTGTGCCTCGTGACAAACTCCTGGACGGTCTCTTAGCAGAAGGGGGCTTCCGATCATCCGAGGGCTTAACGGGAGAAGACGTACATCTATGAGCGTAGGCAAACGAAGAAGAAGGTTTCGCTAGGGACGAATACCTTTCAGGAGACGGGCGTTTGCTGGCGCCAGAGTGCCTACTATCAGAGGCTCTCATAACTGAGCTCTTGATGGGAAGGGATAAGTCCTTCTTTCGAGTAGAGCCCTTCGAAAGCACTCCTACCAGAGCGGACAATTGTTCCTGGAGGCCTACCATAACTTTCTTCGTCTTAGAAGAAACTCCTTCCAGGAGTCAGGAGATCTAGGCGCTCTCTTCTTCCGAGCAGGAGAATACTCCGGGAAAGGCTCAGGGCTGGAATCCAAGGCGTCGCCTGCAGGAGGCTTCCAGGCTCTCTTGAGAGGACGAGACTTAGACGACGAACACCAGCCTTTTCTCGGTGAAGACGAATCTGAGTCTGAAAAACACTTCCTCAGGACGCTTTTACAATAGATGTCCTTGGCAGCCTGGGAAGGGTCTACAGGATCTGCCGAAGGGACGCCTGACCGTTGAGAATACTCTAGATCCCCCTTGCGGGTGTCGACATTCCTCCTCCCCTGGGCATGGGAGTTTGGAAGCGGTCTAGGCCTAGGAGTAATGCGGAGTCGGTCAGACGCCCCCTCCACTGCACTGGGGACACTGCACACATCACTGCACAAATCACTGCCCTTACCTTTGTCTTTCATCGCTTGCAGTTGCGATTGCAAGCTGAGAATCGAGGCTCTCATTGCAGCCATCTCCGTAGACGAATCCACGGGTTCGCTGCGGGGGGGAAGGAGCTGAAACCAGACTAGGAGCAGGAGAATTAAAAGAAGAGTTAGGAGCTACCTCCTGCTCAATAGAGCAGGATCTACTAGAGCTTCTGATGGAAGCCTTCCTGACTCTATCCTTCTCCAGCTTTCTGATATAAGCAGCCAAACTCTTCCATTCAACTTCAGTTAAACTTTCACACTCTACACAGGTGTTTAGTTGCTTGAACATCATTCCCCCTCAATTTTACCACAAACCGTGTGAGGATCTACAGCAGCTTTCGGCAGTCTCACCTTACATTCCTCTTTCGCACAAAACATGATATTGTTAAGATACAATAAAGTTTTGTACATACTTACCCTGGCAGATATATACTTAAGCTATAGACTCCGTCGTCCCCGACAGAAATTCGAATTTCGCGGAACACGCTGCAGGTAGGTCAGGTGATCTACCGTCCCTGCCGCTGGGTGGCAGGAATAGGAACGATTTACCGTTCTAGAACCAGATTTTCTCTTCCACCTGTCCTCCTGAGGGAGGTTGGGTGGGCCATCAATCGTATATATCTGCCAGGTAAGTATGTACAAAACTTTATTGTATCTTAACATTCTATCCTTTTTGTACATGGAACTTACCCAGCAGATAATATACTTAGCTGATTGACACCCTTGGTGGTGGGGAAAGAGACAACTATTTACTGAATAGACAGGTAAACAACATACGTTGTAGGTAATAAATAAATAAAACCTTGGTTCCTACTTGATCAGGCGGAAGCCTCCATGGCTAATGCCTAGGAATCTGCTTCGCCTCAAGAGCCTCAGCGAGGATGTGACCTATGGCTAAGAGTTCTTTGTGGGTCTGTCGATGGGGTTCTTATCCATTTACTCGACAGAGCCTCTTACATGACAATATGCCTATGCCTAGTGGCATAATTAAGGAGCACAACACCGATCCCGATCACCTTCCTAACCTAACCGAGGGTTAGTGCTAAGTTGAAAAGAGTTATCTACAAACTCCTTTCAAACAACCCAAGAAAAAAACACGACGTTAAATAAAATTTAACTCACTAGTTAAGGATCAGTATCTGCTCCCTATCCCAGCAATGTATCCGCAGACACGTATCAACCAAGAGAGAAGGATCCCTCGAAGGTTATCTTGACATCCTTCGGATAATGGGAAGTCAACACAGAGTTGCATCTCCCGTATGTGACAGCTAATATGTCCTTATGACATATTGTTAGGGAAAGAACAAGAATTCGGAAAAGTCTCGCACTTTATGCGCTTTTAATTCTCAGCTGTTTGAAGGAATCATCAATCAACTTATCAAGTGCTTAGGAGATCACAATGTCTCAAAGAAGGCCAGGGCGTTCTTTGATATAGATCTCTCTGGGTTGAAGCCTGGAGCCTGGCTAGCGCTGGCAGGCGCCTAGCGCCTGTCTAGCGCCTCGCGCCTGGCTCGAGCCTTGCGCCTGAATGGCGCCTAGAGCCTGGCTGGAGCC
>NC_087200.1:143966463-144097259 GCF_015104395.2 Macrobrachium nipponense | reverse complement strand
TTTATCCCAGATTCCAAAGATCTAGACAGACCAGAGGATCCATGGCCTAATCGGTGTGAAGGACCTACTTCTGAATTATTATTATTATAAAGTTAAGATTTACCAGTCCCAATGAGTCTAACCAGACTCTTACAGTGCTGGCCCCGAAATTCATTCTTCGGAGGAAATTATTTAAAAAATACGCTCATAAAATGTTATGTCTTTAAACATGGAATGGTATGGAATGAAGTTAATGAATTATAATAAATTAATGATAAATGAGGGGATTGTTAAGTGATATGAGGTTGGAATTAAAAATATGAATTGAACTTATAAAAGACTGAATAGATAAAAATTACAAAAGTCATCTATTTAAAACGGTATATGTTAAATCTTAGTAATCAAATTAGTCTTTTTTAAAAATATTAACACTCTATATAAGAAAAGAAAAATGATCTGATTCTGATAGTATTTCTGATAATGATTTATTGCCTAAATATATATTTCTTTCTCTATTAAAAATTAGGCATTCACATATATGCTTGACTGTTAAAATTGTATTGCACACATTGCAATAAGGGATGTTCCCTTGTGGAGTTTCATTATTAAATACTTCGTGAGTTAGTCTTGTGGGCCTATTCGTAATCTTGTTAATATTACTTCAGCTCGTTTTTCATTTTTGTACTGATGTATTCCACACGTCTACTTTCTGTTTGGTGCACTTTAATTTATTGGTGTCTGCTTCACTATCCCACAGATTTTGCCATTTTGTTTTTATGCACTGCTTCACTGAGTTTACATAATCTGTAGCAGGCAATTTATTGTCAAAAAAATTGGTGATTTATCCAGACTTGGCCCTTTTCATCTGCCTTTTCATTACCTTGGATTCCAACATGGGCAGGAATCCAGCATATTTCAATTTTGTTAACCCACGTGAATATAATTTTATTGATGATTTGTTAATTTCCTTTACTAAAGGGTTCTTATGTGAATAACTCTTGAGGATTCAATTGCGCTTCTTGAGTCAAAATATATTACAAATTTAGTATTCAGTTTATTATTTGACAATTTTATCTGATTGATTGCCAATATAATTGCTGTTAACTCAGCAGTAAAGACAGTTGCTTCAATTGGCAAAATGAATTCTGGACTTATTTTGCATGATGACACTGCAGCACAACCAACTCCTGCAGAAGATTTGGATCCATCAGTGTATATTGCTTTATGTGGGCCTTTACTTCGAATGTGTTCTAATGTATACTGTTTATAGCGATCTGAAGTATAATCTTGCTTTTTTGACAGATGATAAAGTTTAGAACATACTTTGATTTTCTTCATCATCCATGGAGGTGGAGAATTTGGAGGGTTGGAGATATATTTACTCTAACACCAATAGATTCCAATAACTATTTAGCTCTTATTGGAAAAGGTGGTTCGTGATTACTAATAAATATATCCTCGCATGGCAAAATAGTTTTTTTGTGGGGGAATCAGTGGACGTTATCTTTAAAGCACCTCTCTTGTTACAAGGTCACGATGTAAGGATAATGGGGGTTCGCCACTTTCACAACATACTGAAGTGTTTGGAGAAGATTTAAAGGCTCCACTACAAAGTCTCAAGCCTCGAGTGTGGATAGAGTCTAAGGACTTCAAGGTACTTTGTGATGCTGACCCGTAAATTGGACTTCCATAATCTATTTTGGATAAAACTAGTGCTTTATATATCATAAGTAATGTTTTGTCTCTTAGCTCCCCAAGTAGTATGAGACAATTTTCTTATCAAATTTAAGGCACTATTACATTATTTTTTACAAAGGCTATGTGTGCTTTCCAGTTAATTTGAGTGTCAAACACCAAGCCTAAAAATTTTACAGTATTACTAAACTGAATGAGGGCTATCACCTAATTTAAGATCTATGTCTTGATTCTGTTTCCATCTACTATTTTTGTAGAACATAATTGCTTGGGTTTTTCTCTATAGAGAGCTTAAAGCCTACTGACAAAGTCCAGTTGTGGATGTTTTTGATAGCTTTATTAAGAATTCTTTGTAGATGACGAAGACTGCTTGAGGAATAATATATAGCAAAGTCATCTACATACCAAGCTATTTTGTACTCCCTGTGGGTAACTGCTTTGACGATGTTATTAATAGCTAGAGCAAAAAGTGTTCCACTCAAAAACACTCCCTTGAGGGACTCCACAATCTAAATTGAAGGAGTCAGAATATACATTATTTATTCGTGTTTTGAAAAGTTCTTTCATGGATAAAATTCTCGATAAAAATTGGTAAGTGCCCTCTAAAACCATTTTTCGTGTAAGGACTTTAAAAAAATTGAGTATCTCCAGGTCGTATCATATGCTTTTTTTGGATATCAAAGAATATGGCAACTTTAATTTGCTTACGTTCAAACCCTCCGTATATAATTTTTCTAGATGGGAAAGGTGAAATCTAAAGTAGATCTTTCAGATTGTGAGCCAAATTGAGTTGAAGACAGAGTCTTATTCTTACGTAGGCACCAATTTAGTTCTATAATTTACCATTTTTTCTAGCAATTTGCACAAGCAACTTGTCAGGGATATTGGTCTATAGTTATTTGGATTGCTTGGATCTTTCCCTGGTTTGACAACTGGTATGATTATAGCATGTTTCCATGCTTTTGGGAACAGGTGATTTACCCATAAATGATTATAAAGCTTCAATAAGTATGTTTTTGCTAAAAGAGCCAGGTTTTTTATAATCTCAAAATTTATGTTGTCTTGGCCTGGAGCAGAAGAGTTACAGTTAGATAAAGCATATTCAAATTCCTCGTTCTGTGAAAATCTGGTTATAATATATATCCTCTAATGTTTCAAAATTCAATGGGACAGCTTCTTCACGGGCTTTAATGGTTCGAAAGTGATCACTAATATTGATTATACTACTTATTGGCTTGGATGTTAACGCCCTAAAATTTTCAAAATTGCAGTACTATCATGCACTGGTTGGCCATTATGTATTAGTGCATGTCTTTGAGATCTAATATGAGATCCATTAATTTTCCTAAATTTTTCCCAGACTTTACTTATTGAGGTTGTATCAGATATGCTAGATACATATTTTTGCCATGA
The DNA here is from genome assembly GCF_015104395.2 of Macrobrachium nipponense. Classification (NCBI taxonomy): domain Eukaryota; kingdom Metazoa; phylum Arthropoda; class Malacostraca; order Decapoda; family Palaemonidae; genus Macrobrachium; species Macrobrachium nipponense. Next base: position 144,094,172 of record NC_087200.1, on the reverse strand, counting down.
CATTATTTTTCCTCTAATGGCTTCCCTTCTGAATCTTGCCGAGATCCGATTGTAATGAGGTTTTAGTAGAAGACGGATTTCTATAGTAATGTCTACAAGTTTCTTGGCAGTGCTCTCAAAATTTAGAGGTTCTTTTACTTATGGCATTTAAATCTATTATGCAGGGTTTCTAATCTTCTACCTATAATATGTTTTCTTGTATCAGGTGGGATAGTGTGTCAGACCACCAGGGTACTGAGTGTTTCTTGGGATTAGTAGTTGACTTAGGAATAGATTCGTCAACAGCTGTAATTACAAAGTTTGTGAAGAAATCTACTGTCTCATCATGACCTTCTTGTAACTGCTGTAAATGGGATGGATGCTAGGCTGGTTTTTAAAATTTATACTGGTCCCAGTCTGCCTTATCTACATTATATCGTGGGACAGTTGGTGTTGGGGTATGTCCCAAACAGGATATTAAAATTAATTGGAAAATTATCACTGGTATATGGATCATCTAAAACATTCCAATCAAATCTGTCCACTATATAAGGTGAGCAAATACTTAAGTCTATGGATGGATTTTGATTGAGTAAGTGCTAATATCTCCATCATTTAAAATGTCAAAGATTATGATTGTCAATCATATGCTCAATTTTGTTTACCATGTGAATCTGTTTCATTACAAAAGGAATCCCATAATGGGCTGTGGGCATTAAAATCTCCAACCATTAAAAAATCATCACGTTATTTATTCGGTAATACTTGAGGTAGATTTTGTAAATCATAATTACATGAAGGTTGGTTGTAAATATTATACAAATTAAAGTAGAGTTGTTAATATGAAGTTTAATTCCAGATAGTTGGAATTCAGAACTATTAGTCAATATATTTTCGTAAGTAATTCGGTTATTGACGTAAATTGCTGTTCCTAATGTATTCATATCAGGAACTGAATGTGATGCTAATGTATAATTGCCTATTCTCGAAACATTTTCATTTGTATGTTGCAAGCATATTGCTATTGGTTCATATTGTTTTAATAATCTTTGAATTTCTCCTATTTGTAATCGTGTTTTAAAAACCATTGACGTTCCAATGAATAATATAAGCGTTGAAGTGTTATTGTGGGGGAAGGCCTCTGTCAAGCAAAACATTACTTCCTCTTACTTTTGTGGTTGCATACTCATGTAAAGCTGCAAGTTTCTTAATATTTGACTTTATGTTAAGTCTCTTTGTAATTGCTCCTTGGGACTTTTGTTTTTGTTTTATTTTTTCCAATAAATGTTCTATGCCTCTAGCACTTAATGAGCGAGTTTTTAATAAGATGGTCTACACACATGCAATCTTCGGAGTGTTTTTCTAGATTTTCCTGTTGGTTTTTAGTTTGAATTTGATAAAATTATTAATCATATTAGTGAGGCTGCTTGTTGATGGAAGTTTCATTGTATTCAACTGAACAATGAAACATTCATTACATCCACATAATTTATCATGAGTGGATAAGGCATTTCTATTTTGAGTGATTGGGAGTGTCTTGTTTGTTTTACTGAGACTGGGAGAGGAGTCTATTTCAACAGAAGCAGCTTGTTGATGAATACTGATACTTGGTTGGGGTTGAGGATGAGTTAAGGATTTTCCTCTTTGTCCTATTATGGGTGATGGAGTTATATGGACAATGTTGTTATTTTCCGAGAAATCGTTAGTTTGTGAGGTGGTTAATGTTTCAGCTTCTACTTCAATACTATCTAATTTACTTTTTAGAGGGTGGGAGTCCTCTTTGTTGTCAAGTTTTTTTTATTTCGGAGGGGTCTTATTTCCAGGGTCTCGCCTTTTTCCCCTTGCTCTCTGATCTGGTGGGAAATCATCAGCAATGTCTGCATTGGAAGGTGCTGTCTCTATACATGAAGTATTGGCATCATGATCATCTAAGGATGATAGAGCAGCATACTTGTTTTTTATTGTGGTTTCAGGTATTAGATTCCTATTTTCTAAACAAGCTTCAGATATTTGGGGAACCTTATTTTTTAACAATTTTATATGATGGATTTCTGATTGGGTCAAGTATCCCTCTAACTTTTAACTCAAGCTTAGCCTCTCTTGCTGCCATTCCAGTTCTACTCATCAGAAGCTTTAATTCTGTATTGTACATATAGAATGGGCATTCTTTTGACTTTGCATGGTGAGCAAGTCCACAGTTAGCACATTAATATTTGGGCAATTCCACTCAGTTCTATGGTCTTCTGAACCACACACTGCACATATTTATCTATTTTGGCATTTCTTGAATGTGTGACCAAATTTACAACATTTTTTACATTGCAGTGGTTTCGGTACGTGAGGGCGTACTTCTCTGTTTTGACCAAGTATTTTAATCTTTACTGGTATATTTTGGCCTGTGAATTTGATTTTTGCTATTTTGATGGAGACTTCTTGGTTTTTTTTACTTGGAATTTGATATAACTCCAGATCGTGAATATTGTCATATCTTAATTTTAGGGATTCTAATATAATATTCTTTTCTGGTAATTCTTCCTCATTTTCAATTTGGGGTAGTATACAAGTGTACCTTGGATATAGTTGAGCATGTCATGGCTTTTCACCTCACATTTATCCCTTGAATTTCTTTAATGTTCTGAAATGTTTCTGACTGAGCTTTTGTTGTGACTTCAATCAGCCATTCATTAAATTTCAGTGCTCTGAAACTCATTTCTCTAGTTGGGTATAAGCTTAATAATTTGTTCTCTAAAACATATGAGGAAATTTTCCACTGTTTTGAGAACAAGAAATCTGGACCAATTATGTCCCAAAAATATGGTCAAAATGAACTAATGTTGGGTCGGGTTTGTACATTTTTTCTTTTTTTTATTTCTTGTTAATGGCTCATATGGTGCCATCGTTGTTATGTTGGGCTATTTTTCTTGAGCGAATCCGGTAGCCAAGTCTAATTCCGTGCTGGGGTCATCAACATTAGGGCCTAATAATGCAATACATGTATACGAGAGTGATGTTTTCAGCCAGGTAGTCCTCCACCCACCATGGAGCCCAACAAGGGATTGGGGTGTGGAATGTCACATTAATGGGCCACCCCTAGAGGGTTACTTCCCGGTTATACCACCTGATCCCCAGCACTTAAGGCGTCGTCAGTCCGTCGAGATCCGACCCAGTACTAGGGACCAAGTTGACATAAGACTTTCCCCTCGCTCGAACACATCAGGTACTTGAATTTTACGGGTGGAGTGGCATGCCTCCAACTCCACCCTCCATCAGGTTAAAAGAGCAGTCAATTCAATAGTCAAATACCCATGCCAGGTCCGTCAACGAAAGAAGAAGAAGGGAAAGGGGAAAATTTAAAAGGCGGAGGAGTAAAGGAGTTAAAGGTCCCAACGTTCAGTTGGATCCACAGCAGAGAGTGTAGGCGTAAAGGGCATACTCTCCCTGCAGTGGATCCCTAAGCCCCCCATCTCGTCAAGGAGTTGGGATCAGGGGGCCTACTTCTGAAGGATTAGTTTGTCCACTAAAACATTTAAATTTCCCCTGGATAAACCAGGTGACCAGAGTCACTTTATTTGGTCTGCCCACTGGGGTAGATCTCTTGCTGCCTGGCAGAGAGAAGGGGAATAAGTGCTGCCTTCTTTCCGGATATATGCTAATGCCGTAATATTGTCCACATGTGTGGACTACCCATATTGTTGCAGAATATGGTCAAGAGGCACTGAAGGTCTAGATGAACTGCTTTCAGAAGTCTCTGACATTTATATGTAGACTGTGTTGGTCTGGGGTCCATATGCCGGATATTTCCTTCTTTCCCAGTAGAACTTCCCAGCCTAAGTTCAATGTGTCTGAATAAAAGTCAAAGTTGGGGTTTTGGGCCTGAAGAGACTTCCCTTCTGACAGCCTTTCTTCAGACAGCCATCGCAGCAGTCTCCTTTGATCTCCAAGGTGATCATAAACAAGTATCTGACTGAGTTTTCCTGTTGATCGAATGCCAGCATAATTCTTCTTCACTGAAAAAGAAAAAGAATAAGGACTGGAAGAGACCTCCTTCATTCTCTAATGAAGAGAGCAAAGGTGAAGCTGTCCTGAAGGGAAGCTCCTACGGCAACAACAGGACACCAAAGATGATTAGTTCATAGCAAACTGGTTGTTCCCGTCAGCTTGCATATACGTCCGGTGAGATCCTAAGATCAAACCAGGAACATAGGCTCTTGCATTTGAACTCTGGAGAGTAGACTCTGTAGAGCTCCTCTTATTCCCTTGTCCATCCCAGTGTAACCCAGGAAATAGAGAGAGAGAAAAAAAAGAGAAGGATTGACTGTTCTCGCCCGCTCTTCGGTCGGAACTAGCAAGAGGGGGCAATAACGCGCGTGATCACCTCCTTGCGGTGAAGATAGCAATGCACTGACTTTGGAAAACATATTCGCCTCAGCGAAAAATGTTTCCTAAAAGGAGAGCAGAGGTTCTCACCCACCAAACAGAGTATTCTTTTCCACCAACTGGTTCATTCACGCAAACATGAGTGAGAATTTGCAACGTCTTGCCATGCATCTTTCTCCGGGACCAAAACCTCCAACTCACCTGAAGTCCTGTCTTGAAAGACAGACATCTAAAGAACCTGTAAGACACTAATGATAGCAATTACCAGCAAGGGCGAGTCACTGAATGATACATCCCTCTCCTTTCCTGCACCAAAATCGGAACCATGAGTTGTCTCTCCAGCACCAAATTTTGGATGTACAATACCCCATAGAGGTTTGATAATTGGAGTGTTACCTTCAAAGAGACCCAAAGGAAGATCTTCTTAAGGGCCTAGCATATACTAACTTCTTCCTAAACCAATTAAGTCTAGAGAAAAAAGGGGAGGAGGGAGCAGAAGACGAGAATGACGAGGATGAAGACAACAATCCCTTTCTGAAGAGTTCGTTTGGCAGAGCCAAGCACTTGACTTGACCGACCTGGACAGGCCAAGCCAAGTCGAATGAGCTGATCACAACCACATAATTATGTGGTAATCATCAGTAAAGAACTATCATTTAATACCAATTCAATATTCTCCTTCGACGCCAAAGCCCCATGAAGGAGAATAAAGAGGGCTTCTATGCCTGCTGTCCTATGTGTTCGGACTCTAAGGTCCAAGACACATAGACAGGACTTGACCATGCACCAAGAAAGTGTTGCCCTGCAATTTCATAAGCCCAAACCAGAGTGAAGAGAGAATACTCCTTAACTGGTAGAGGTTCGTCTTGATATCCAAGCACTCGTGATAGGAGTGCCAGAATTCATATGACGCGCTCAGCAAGATTCCCAACTCACATAAAGACAATCATCAAGAAATCTTGTCTTACCTAAGTGCTCGAGTATTGCAAAAAACCAAGCACTTAGCGTAAGCCAGCAATTCCAAGGGATCCAGGTGCTCAGCGAGACTTCCGAGTCTTTGTCAATAATCAGGAGGGCCTTGTCCCACCCAAGTGCTCAGAAATAGATGAAACCTAGCACTCAACGAGCACCTGAAAATTCCCAGGAAATCAAGAACTCGGCGAGACTCATGAGTCTTGTAAAACAATAATCAGAAAAGCCTTCTCTTGCCCAAGTGCACGGAAACAAATGAAACTAAGCACTGGAGCAACTCTGCGAGACTCCCGAATCTCGTCAGACGATCACTGGGAAAGGTCCTTCTCTGACTTCCACAGAAATTGAGGAGGAACAGGCAAAGAACCAGTCTTATATGGATCAAGAGCGTGATTCAACAGAATATGCACTTGAGGCTCCCAAACCACGAGACCTCACAGGAGATTGTGAATTGGAGTTAGCCCAAAGGACGTAAGAGCCCGGAAGGACACAATCTGCAGGTGTTTGAATCCTCAGAATTGGAACATCAGGTGGGAATCTACTAAGCATTGAACGAGTACTCAGGAGTGTTTGACGTGTTGGCAGAAAGGGACGAGACATGGTCCCGTGCCTGAATTGGGACGGCCTGTCAACAATCCTGGATGCTCACATGTCAATAGAAGCACAAGCACTCGGAATGACTCACTAACAAGCACCCAACACAGTACCTGTCTAGAGGTGAATTTCTCAACAGGTGACAGGAATTCAAGCTGAAGCCTGCACTCCTGTTACTCCCAAAACACAAACCCAGGGGCAACAAATCAGTACCCGAACCTGAAGGTCAGGAAGAGCCGAGGAGAGAATCCATTGCCTCCTCGGCTTTCCTGCCTCTCCAGGTGTACGATTCTTCAGAATTGAGAAACCAGGAGGGAAACTACCAAGCACTGACGAGCCCCCCAAGTGCTTGACACCAGAGGGCTCGATGCGTTGGCAGAAAATACAAGACAAGTGAATGCTTCATCCTTTCTCTCATCTTGTGCTGTGGTGGCATAATGCAAAGCAACAAAGCAAGCAAACTCCCCACAGTTACGTTAATCATACCGGCAGAGAAAATTTCCCACAGCCACACTTTCCCCTTTACGTTACTTTTTACACACAGGACAACTAGCTTACCGAAATAGGTACAGAACACACAAAACAAAAATACATGTACTCACCTCAGACTCCAGATACTCAGGGATAGGTAGGTACTACTGTCCACTGGATATAGCTAGGCTAGGCTAGCCGAGACACAACCACCGCCGAGAATCACAACAAACAGGCAAACACCAAAACAGTAAAACTCAAAAAACAACACCCCAATCACCATGCAAACAACCACCAACAGCTCAAAAACAAACACCAAATCATACGCCAGCTCCAACCAAGCACAACAAACCGCTAACTCAGACACCAAAATGCACAACAAACCTCTTCAACTTCACCACAACCAAACAAATACACACACAACATTTTAGAACATCAAAATCAATCAAATCACACAACATCAACTGACCATCAATGGATCAGACTGTTGCCAAACCAATTCTATGACTTCATTGACTTCCTCACTTCTTCTGATTCCCATAACACACTACTGCCACTAATATATTCGGTGATCGCCACAACAGACAACAACTCACGTGCTTACGCCTGCCATCAAACCACTCCCATTTATCCATTTATTCCTCCACCAATTTTGCTACTACTCATCGTTACTCTTCCATAGTGCCTGAACTGGGAAGGTGAGAAGTCTCTCTGTCAACAGCTCTGGATGCTCATAAATCAAAGAAACACAAGCACTAGGAATGACTCACGAACAAGTGCCCGACACAGTACCTGTTAGATAGAACCTCTAAACAGGAGACAGGAATGCAACCAAAGCCTGCACTCCCACTGCGCTTGAAACTTAAGTCCAGAGGCAAACGAATCGGTTTCCATTGCCTCCTCAGAAGGAGGCAACCCCTTGGAAATCCTGCAGGACTTCTTAAGGGAGGAGAAGCATCCTTCCTCTTTGCCCAGAGAAGGCTGGTCTGGATTTCCGCTAAGGGTCACTGCAGCCAAACATTACGCACCATTCTCTCCTTGCATACTACATTCCAACCCCTAAATTTTTCAGTTCTATGCAAAGAAAAGTGTGATGAGTAGCCCAGGTCCAGTAAACAAAACAAATTTCAAATGTTTTAGCCTAATTGCAAACGTTTGGCCTATTTCTTTAAGGTAATTATTTACCAGTTCTGCCCTAAAGGAATGGTGTAACATTCGAGAATTATTCTAAGACAAAACTATTACCAGAGACTTGCAAATTGAGTAGCCGGCTTGTTGATAAACCTAAATCAAGGTAATAACAAAAAAAGACAAGACTCATCCTGAAAGATTTCTGCTCAAAGGCTATGAAATACGCATTGCGGTGCTGATGTAATACTATTGATATCCTGTGACATAACTAGAAAATAAGAATAGGCTGCTGCAAGCACTCTATACAGGCAGTCCCCGGGCTACAATGGGGGTTCCGTTCTTGAGACGCGTCATTAGCCAGAAATCGTCGTATACCAGAACATCGTAAAAAATCCTAAGAAAACCTTACTTTTAATGCTTTGGGTGCATTAAAAACTATGTAAACTGGATTTTTATTGCATTTTTCATTTAAAAAAATTTAAAATATTGATTATTTTGCATTTTCGGTGTCATATTCTTTCTGCCAGATGAGCGTTGTAGGTGCTGTAACCCTGGAACATGCGTTGTAACCCTGGAAATAATTTCTGATGAATATAATTGAAAAGCCGCCTTAACCTCGGACCGTCATAAGCCGAAACCATCGTAACCCGGGGACTGCCTGTATTTTGTCAAGTACGGCATAAAACAGAATGAGATGGTTAGCCAAGTCGCTTCTAATGTACCCGTGAAATCTGAATTTAGCCTGCCATACGTGGAAAACTAATAGTTATGTAATTACTGGGTAAGTCACTTGCAAAAAAACACAGGTTATAACAAAAACACAGTTGGCTCAAGTCAATCTTTGGTAACTAAACTTTTTCACTGAAAATCTGATAATATCTATGAAACTTACCATCACCAGCTATAGTGTCCAGTCTTCTCCTCTTGTACACCATAAATTCCTCATTCATAGAATCCTCATTAAAGAATGGCCCAGTACTGGGGATGTTTTGATTGCAAAGGCTGCAGAACCTACAAAAAACAGGAAGATTAATTTTGAAACTTCCTTAGCAAGGAGAAAATAAGGTCATCAAGTAGAGTATATTTCAATTGAATGGCTTCACCAGTTGTTACTGCTACTGATGCATATGCAACCTGGTCACCTTAGAAAGAGTAGATGGTTTTTACTAATCCTCTCCCCTACCAATGCCCATCAAAGAGGCCTCAAACATACGTACCTAGGCAAGATCTATTGATACAGATAGAGGCAGCTGCATTGGACTGTCTCTCCAACTTTAAAAGGTGACAGTTCCAAACATCATTCCAACATTTATTTCTATTTTCACTGCTCTAAACCATGTCTCTCTATATGTACTTGCTTCCTTCAACAGTCTACCCTCATACTTTCTGCACCAATTTTGTCTCAACCATTTCCATTTGGACAGCCTCATATACTAACCCTTAAACGCCGACTGGACGTATTTTACGTCGACATTTTTTGTCTCTCGGGTGCCGACTGGACGTATTTTTACGTCGACATACAAAAGTTTTTTTTAAAAATCGCGGAAAAATACTTTTAGCCTACCAGCCTAAAAACTCTTGAATCACGCGCTTGCTTGGGGGATGCTGGGAGTTCACGGATCAAGGTGTTGTTTTGTTTTTACAATCGTTACGCAGGCGCGCAAACGCGAATTTCTTTCTTGCCGCACTAAAAAGTTATCTGTGACACATCTCGGAAATTATTTCGTCACTTTGACATAATTTTTGTACCATTTTATTAGCCGTTACATGGAGTATTATATATGAAAAATGTGTGCATTTTTATGAAGAATACAACAAAAAATACTCATGATTGTAGCTTTTATCAGTTTTGAGATATTTTCATATAATAACGATAAGTGCCAAAATTTCAACCTTCGGTCAAACTTTGACTCTAATCGAAATGGTCGAAAAACGCAATTGTAAGCTAAAACTCTAATATTCTAGTAATATTCAATCATTTAACGTATTTTGCAACTAATTGGAAGTCTCTAGCACAATATTTCGATTTATGAAAAAACTTTTTCCTTACGTCCGCGCGGTAACTCTTCCGAAAAAATCATACATGCGATTGCGGTAATGTTTGCACCATTTTAAATTAGCTGTTACATAAAGTTTTATATATGAAAATGTGCGCAATTTCATGCACAATACAACTAAAAACAACCCATGTTTGTATCTTTTATCAATTTTGAAATATTTTCATATTAAAAATGATAAGTGACAAATTTTCAACCTTATGTCCAACTTTGACCTCTACCGAAATGGTCGAAAAACGCAATTGTAAGCTAAACCGCTTATATTCTAGTAATATTCTAGCATTTACCTTCAGTTTGCAACAAATTGGAAGTCTCTAGCACAATATTTCGATTTATGGTCAATTTATGAAAAAAATAACATTTTCTTTACGTCCGTGCGGTAACTCTTCCGAAAAAATCATACGTGCGATTGTGGTAATGTTTGCACCATTTTAAATTAGCCGTTACATAAAGTTTTAAATATGAAAATGTGCGCAATTTCATGTAGAATACAACAAAAAATAATTGAAGGTTGTAGCTTTTCTCATTTTTGAAATATTTGCATATAAATCATGATAAATAGAAAAAAAACCATGTTCGGTCAACTTTGACTCTACCGAAATGGTCGAAAAACGCAATTGTAAGCTAAAACTCTTACAGTCTAGTAATATTCAGTCATTTATCTTCATCTTGAAACAAATTTGAAGTCTCTAGCACAATATTTAGATTTATGGTGAATTTTAAAATAAATCTTTCCTTCCCTCTGCACGCGGATTCTCCGCCACAAATCTCCGAAATGCGTACGTTCCATTCTCGGAATATTTGCTCCGTTTCATATTAGGCATTTCATAGTTTTATATATGAAAATGTGCGCAATTTCATGTAGAATAAAACGAAAAATATTTGAAGGTTGTAGCTTTTCTTATTTCCGAAATAATTGCATATAAAAAAAATTAGATATAAAAAATTCGACATTCGGTCAACTTTACCTAGTCAGATATGGTCGAAAACCGCATTTGTAAGCTAATATTCTTACAGTATAGTAATATTCAATCATTTGTCTTCATTTTGAAAGAAATTGGAAGTCTCTAGGACAATATTTAGATTTATGGTGAATTTTTGAAAAAAATATTTGTTTACGTCTGTGCGTTACGAATTCATGCATTATTTTGTGATAATATTTTCTCTGTGTTGCTTTTATCGTTTTACGATGTGTTATATACCAAAATGATCGCAATTTAGTGTACATTACAAAGAAAAAAGAAGTAACTCGTTACCTTTAACCATTTTGCGCACAGCACGATTTGAATACAATTATATATGAAATTTCGTTTTTGCTCTATCATATATCGCATTATTTATATATGATAATGATAATTTTTTTCATTTCTGATGATTGCATACTAAACTTCAGCAAATGACAAAAAAAGGTGCCAAAAATGAACTCTTAATCTTGAAAACTATTCGCACTGTGATTTTTTGAAAAAATATTTTTTTCCGCTTCCTGCGCTCACTCTGAAACACCTTCGGCACACGGGAGACATTTTTTTTTTTACCGCTTCGGCGTTTAAGGGCTAATCAACTGATTCTCCTACAGTTAATTCTTTAGTCCTCATTTTGTTTGCTCTCTAAAACCACCATATTCCTCATATCTTTCTTATTTATGTATTATTTAAATGTTATCAACTTATCCATAAAAACTGAGTTGTACTATGAATTGTATTCATAAGCTATACAGTATTCCCCCTGTATTCGCGTTCTCCAGATTCGCGGGGGGGACTCACATACAGACTTCGCGGATTTTCTTTGGAACCTATCTAGAAATTATTGCGCGGACGGACTCGCCATCGCGGAATTCTGACTAAAATAATCACTAATTAGTGTATTTTGATGTTTATTTTCATGACTAAATACATTTTTATGATACAAAAATGATTTATCTAATTTCAAATATTAATTTTGATTAATACTGTATTAGTACGTTTAAAAAAGTTTAAACGATATCACATAATAAAAATAATAATTCTCTCTCTTCTCTCTCTCTCTCTCTACTACTACAAAGATGTATGTTTTTTGTATGATAAATAAATGATTTACTATTTTCAAATATTAATATTAATTTATACAGCAATATATCATTCTTTATTAAAGAAAATACCATAGTGAATTAGTAAGATTTTAGCTTATAAAATTTAAAATTATGGAAGAATGAAGGAAATCCCAGTCAGATTCTTTCTCTAACTCCAGGTACTAAACTCAGATATACGTATCAAGTTAAGTGACTGGAGGGGGGAAGGAGCTGATTTGTTGCTGCCATCAAGTGCTCATGAAATTTCCACCCCCCCCCCCCCTCCCCCCCCTCTCTCTCTCTCTCTCTCTCTCATCTCTCTCTCTCTCTCTCTCCTCTCTCTCTCTCTCTCTCTCTTTTTTACCGAGATGATAGATTTTTATGGTAAATATATGCGTAATATTTTTATTATTATTATTTCCAATAATAATAATAACTGTAATTACAAAAATCATATAAATTCAATAAAGAAAAAAAATACTAAAGTGAATTAGCAAGATTTTAGTTTATTAATAAAAGAATTATATAAGAATAAAGAAAATGCATTTAACCCCGTGTCTTGTTTTTGAACACGTAGCCAGCTTGGTTGGCTGGGTTCCAACTGTCAAATCCAGTGTTGCCATCTACATATCATTGAAATTCCTCTCTCTTTCTCTTTTGCTGACATGAGATCATTTCTATGGTACATGTGTATGTTTATTAATATTTTCGCATAATAATAATAATAAATAAATAATAATAATAATAATAATAATAATAATGATATAACTAATCTCAAAATTCACATGTGATAGTATTTTAAAGAAGTACAATATTCTATCCATTTCACTCTTTTTAAATAAGGACAACCCTCTCTCTCTCTCTCTCTCTCTCTCTCTCTCTCTCTCTCTCTCTCTCTCTCCACAGAGATACTAGCATGCGCTAGTGGTAACTCTCGCCCTCTGTTTGGGCTGGAAGTGTATGATAAGTATCTTTAAGGACATTACTACATTTTATGGTAAAATAATAATATAAAGTACTAGTTTACAAATAATATTATGTTTAATGAGATTAAACAGTAACAATAACATTCTCTCTTCTCTCTCTCTCTCTCTCTCTCTCTTCTCTCTCTCTCTCGTCTCCTCTCTCTCTCTTCGTATGTTTTATGTAGTGTAAATAATGATTTACCTTACTGATTTTCAATATTAATAAGATTAATTAAAAATAGCGATTCCCAGTCTTTTTATCCACTTGGAGGAACATGGGCGGGGGAGGAAATGAGTTTGATATACGAATTGGTGGAGGGGAGGAAGCGGAGTCTAGGAGTTATTCTCTCTCTCTCTCTCTCTCTCTCTCTCTCTCTCTCTCTCTCTCTCTCTCTCTCTCTCTCTCTCCATTATTATTCTCTCTGTCTCAGAAATAATTCGTAATTTCACTCTTGAGGGTCAAATATATGATGTTGCCATTCATTGGTCTCTCTCTCTCTCTCTGTCTCTCGTCTCTCTCTCTCATCTCTGTCTCTCTCTCTCTCGGTCTCATCTCTCTTTCTCTCTCTCTCTCTCCTCTCTCTCTCTCTCTCTGTTATTTGCTGTAGGTATATATTTTTAATAGTAAAATGTTTAAGATGACTTTAAAATGATATTAATATATAACCTCAAAGATTAATGCAGTAATAGGTTAATAATTTTTAGGTATATTTGAAGTAGGATGTTATTAGGCCCAACCTTCGCCACCGGCCTGCTGCCATTGCTGCTAATGCTTGCTACCGCATGATAACACCCCTGTCGACCGCGAGTATCAATCATTACTGGCTCCCTCTAAATTTTATGTTATTCATATTTTTCCTTTACATTCTTATGTGAAAACATTGTGTGTACGGATATCAATGAATATTTTTTACCCCATTGTCAAAAAATTACAAAAAATATAGTAAGAATATTGGAAAAAATAGGAATATTTTGTGGAAAAAGTAATTGCAAAAGTAGGAACTGTTATAATGTAGTAAAAATAGTAGTAAAGTAATAGAAATAAAGTGGCAGAAAAAGTAGTAAAGTAGTAGTAAAATAGTAGTAGTGGTAATAGCAGTACTAGTTTTCTTACTGAAACGTTATTCCTAGGTTTCATACAGAACAGCGTATACTACATCAATGAATGTTTACGGCACTGGTAATAATAATAAAACAATAATAATAATAATAATAATAATAATAATAATAATAATAATAATAATAATAATAATAATAATAATGATAATAAAAGCAACAGCATCTCGTGACCAATACATATATACATATGGGGCAGTTTATTCACCCCCATTATCATCAGCAAGCTATAAAAAACACATCTCATCACGAATAACAGGCCTCCATAGAAGTCCTTTCACCTTACGCTTGCCTGTTGAATGAAAGTACTACTCTGCCCGAGCATTCATCCATTCACACAATTTGTCAATTACATCACCACAAAAAAGGAAAAAAAAATGCATCACGTAAGCAGGTGAAATCTGGTGTGTAAGCAGGAATCCTATTACCACCCTCCGTGAATCAGGGGGGGCTGGGTCTGGGCGCAAGTCACAAGATGGATCAGTTATGAACCGCCAGCCTTCATCGACAAGAGGTTCAATGTCTTCGAAACACTCTTTGTCACTGTCAACCTCTAAGAAATTATCACTATAATCATCATCTGATAGATTTGGCAGGTACTCAGACCCTGACTCTGAAACACTATCATCTGACATGATACTGAAAAAAAAAAAACATAAAATAACTGCAATCAAAAGGGAAAAAGGTTTAGAATTCTAATCTACATGGTTTACGGACAAAATCGTCATCATCCTTCCCAGAAAATAGCCTGAGGCGCACTGGCATATGTTGGCCAGTACCCCTCCTAATATCCCATATGAAAATGACGTCACGACGTCCATTGGACGCTCATTGGTTAGAATGAATTGTGGGTGGAGCTTCAGCACCTCTCTCGTACACAATACTGTGTCTGGAAACCATCCAGCTGAAGAAAACGCTTTGCTTTTCGAGGAGGATGAAAGACGTACACGCGTACGTCCCGGTCTTTTATTACTGTACCGTAAAAGACGTACACGTGTACGTCCCAGTGCTGAAGGGTGAAAGGTATACATTTGGTATCTGAACTTTCAAGATAGGCAGTTATAAGCATTTTTAGTGGTGGCTTTAACTATTCGCGGGGGTGTCTGGTACACATCCCCGCAAATACGGGGGGGAAGGGGGGAAAAACACTGTACAGTGTTAATATCAGTCTAACCTTATTTTGGTACACCTACGGTATAAGGTACTAGTGTAGCTGGTTCACTTGAAAGGTAGATTCTTGGGAGAACCCTGTGCCTATAAGACATTTGCTTGGTGGCCTCTAATTGGCTTGTATCAGGAGGTAGGCAGCTCACTCAGTGTCTCATATTTTTGTCTGTAGCTTAGACAACTAGCAATATGTTTGTATTTCTTCAGTTATCTCATGTTTTGTACAAGATAGGAAAGTTTTGTCATACCATGGAATTCAGATTTAATTGTACAACTAAATATTTTCCTGAAATCCATAAGATAAAACAAAGAAATTACGAGTAAAAGTGAAGAGGAGCGTTCAATTCTTTATAGTACCTGTTTTGTTTTTACTTATCATTGGATTTGCATCATTCATGCGATCAAGATAAAATAAAAATCCCAATTTTTGAAAGTAAATTGTATTTTTCCTAACTATACAAACCTGAGGTCTTTTACATTAGGAATATGCTTATGGCAAAGCTGGAACACGGCCGTTAAACTCTTGAACAAGGTGGTTAAGCAGTAACTACCGTCTGGTAGACAGGAAGACCCGCCTGCCCCATTGTAATTTATTCCAGCTTGCCTTCGACCGAAGTTTCAGATTGAGGGGTGGCATAGGTGTACTTTTAAAAATTGTGATTTGCTTCTACACGATACACAAACCATCAGCCCTTTACATTACGAAGACTCACTGGTTAGATAGAGGAATATGAGTGTCTCCTGAACTGACTGGAGTTCGCCACATCTGGGCTGCTGCTCCTGGTCAAAAGAGCGAGGAGTGCCATGTCTCCGACATTGATTGGAGAATAAAGTCAGACCTCAGGACCCTTTTGAATGTGTGAGGAATCGTAACTCATATGAAAAGGCTGAGAGACATGTAAAATCTTGGAAGCATTAAGGCAAAGATACAAGAAGGGGTTGCCTTATTGCCAGTCTTCTTCCTCCCATTGCTAGAGGAAGGAGCAGGGTTCCTTCTATGAATCTAAAAAGAAAAATACAACAGGTGCTCAATGTGTAGACTTAACCCACTTCAGATGCCAGGTCCAGCAAGTGTAGTTCAAGTCCCTATTCCCAAAGGAGGAGGAGGAGGAGGAGGAGGAGGAGGTGGAAGGAGGAGGAGAGAGGAGGAGGAGGAGGAGGAGGATGAGGAGGAGGGGAGGAGGAGGAGTGAGGAGGAGGAGGAGGGGGAGGAGGAGGACAGTCACCCTCAACTCCAGAGCCACAGGTCTTAGTTAAGATGCAACCTGTCCTCTTACAGGAGACAGGTAATAAACTATAACTCGTTGAGCAGCTACCACAGGTCCAAGGAAAAAAGGTTCCAAGGACTTGTGGGCAAAGACCTGAAGGTAGAAAGACATAAATGTAGTCAAATGAGACAACATCTAGCTTCCAGACCAACAGATTCTTTGGAATGTGAGCAATGAACCAAGCCATTACCTTGTGAGCTCTCGGGTGGAGTGTGCAGGTGTCATCATTGCCAGCTGCAGAGTACGTACATCCTTCCGATCGTCGCACGAAGCCCGAGGGAAGACGTGTCCTTAGACAGTTCTCTCTTCTTTTGGGCAAGCTAGTGCTAAAGAAGTCAATATCCAGGGTAAGAATATCGAGCTTTTATGAATACGGAAAGTACTGCAGCACTTTACAGAAGAAAGTAGCAATTGACCTGGATCATCAACTACGAAGTTCAAGGAAGAGGTGATCAAACTCGGGTTCACAGTTCGCTACAACATCTGACACAGAATTAAAGGCAAGATCCCCATCCATTGAAGCCTTGCATCAAAGGTCCCTGAAGATTGCCTATCCTCTTCCCCAAGGCCGGAGGGAGATGAGAGATGGTCTTGAGTCAGATCTCTGTCTGATGATTCTCGTTAGGGCATGTGTGAAGTGTGAACAGAACCCTAAACAAGAGCTGGATACCACCCAAAGATCTGAGATGCCTGGTATGGCAAGACCCAACTGAAGCTTCTCATCAGTAGTTATATTTCCATTGAGGCAAAAAAAGGACACTTTCAAGTGAAAGACTAGACCAAATGAGGATCTACGTCTTTCACAACTGAATCGGAGAAGCAACTCTTGGTTGGGAAGACAAGGAAGTCCACGACCTGCTGAAGAGCAGCTCCACCCATAGCATTTCCCCCAAACAACACCAACCAGTGAAGACGGCTCCAATCACAATACTGTTGCAGACGACTAAAAGATATCCAGCTATCTCTGTTGCTGCTTGGCAAGATAGCCAAAGGTTTGGTCAGGAAGGAACTCTTCTCAGAACCTTGAAAGTAGAGCTAGCATGTCAGGCGAAGTCTTCCAGCATTTACCTTCAAAAGAGAGAACTCTGTCCCAGCCGCTGAATCCAGAGACTGAGCTTGCCTGCCCCAACCTGGGAATGTATTTGGCTAGCAGAACTATTGAGTGCACTACAGTTACACTCAAGCACCTGCGATGTCAACCGAAGCAACAAAAAGGAAGCAAGACCCTTTTGTTTTCTCAACATATGCCACTACTGCAGTGTTGTTGCACAACAATACTACAGTGTGTTAAAAAAAAAACTGATCCAGAAACTCTCTCAAGGCCAGGAAAGCCACCTCAAAAGACAACAGTCTTATGAGTGAGGACTTATTCCTCCGACATTGTAACTGAGAACAGAAGCATGTCGCAAAGAGAATATGCAGGCATATTCAGAGGTTCCTATTGATCAAGCCCTAGTCTCACTTCTCCCTCATCTTTGAGGGGAAAAGGATAAGAACTGGAAGCAGAACTCCTTAATTCTCCACTGAAGGGAATGAAGAGTAAGCTGCCCCGAGGGGAGCTTCTGTGACGACAAATCAGGAACACAGGAGAGGAGATGGAATGCAAGTTCAATGAAAGATGACTGAGGTCTGAAGGATATCTGCTATCAGGCCTCAGTTATGTTGCTGTCAAGTCCAGAGACTCAACAGGCAACCCTTCATCGAGGTATCAGCAAAAAGAACACCTGTTACAAGAGTTCTTTTTCCTTCTGCCCTCTTCCCAGAAGAGAAACAGAAGGCCGATTGTTTCCAGGATCGCCCTTCGAAGCCTGAGACTTCTTAGGGGACCGAGGAAGGGCTGGTCTGACCCTAAGGTCGGGTTGAATGTTGCAAAGACCCAAAGGTCTTGACCATTACCAGACAAGACCGTAGCCCTGTCACAGCCCTTGACTATTACAGTATTTGTTAAATCTCTAAAAAGAGAGAGGCAGAACTAAGTAAATGATTGTTCTTCTGGTCAAAACGACTCGGAACCTATGAATCTGGAGGTCCGAAATAGGACAAAGTCCTTCTTCTTAGCACCAGAATACCCTGCAGATTGCTGTCTGGTGTTGGGTAGAAGAGTTACCCCCAGACTGGGACAGTCTTCATGAGGCAAAATTCCTTCCAGGAATGGTCACATTTGAGAACGTTAAGCCTTATAGGAAGTGAAGGATCACAGATCCCATCTGGAGGCTGCCTGGAGAGACACCATCGTGACAACAGCACCATGGGGGACGGGGGGTGGTTATGCCACAGCAAAGCACTGACCTGAGGAGAGTGGAAAGTTCACTCGATCACAAGAAAAAATCTGAGACTGGGTGTTGAACAAGGGGAGTAAGTCAATTCGATTTGCACAAACGCAATCAGAGCCTGGACGCAAGCAAGCTGAGCTAAGACAAGCAATCCTAGCCGAGCCTGAACTGATTGTGCAAAAGCAATCAGGGGGATGGGCGGGGCGTAACTCGCCTGCCAAGAACTAGCGCTGTTCTTATTGAATGCTCAAATCTCCACTTAAGCCCAACACCCCTAAAAATGAAGGCTCAAAGGAGAATTCGGTGTATGCTATACGGTGAAGTTGGAATATGAACTTTAAAACTCTTGAACAAGATGGTTAGGCAGTAACTTTGCATATTACACTTTGCCTTTCAGCCCAGATTTCAGATTAAGGGGTTGATTGAGGGGTAGCATGAGGTAGGCATTAGTGTAAAGGACCTCAAGTTTGTTTGTTTATGAAAAAATATATTTTGTAATACAATAATGTTTTGTATATACTTATCCAGTAATTATATAGCTATTAGTTTCCAAGGACAGCAACTTAATTCAAATTTCACAGATAGTGCTTTGATTGCTCAGTGTAGGTTTTTGTTTGTTTACATAATGTCCATCAGAGGGGAGGCAGGTGGGCTCTGATCATAGAATTACTGGGTAAGTATATACAAAACCTTATTTTTATAAAATATAATTTTTGTATATGAGACTTACCCAATAATTATATAGTTGATTCCACATTGAAAGGAGGAGGGATCTTGGACATATTCTACTCCAAAGCATTAAGTCATGTACAATGAATTTGAAATGGAAACATTGCTAGCATTGAAAAAACAACACTTGCCATACTATCAGTAAAGAGAGCTATGCAGATGAATACTGGCTCTGGTTGGCACTCATCTTAACTCATAGTGGATTGGCAGTAGAGCCAAGGGTCACCTCCTACATAGGGGAAACTTTGCAGCAAGGGGAATGATAGGTGCATGCCCTTGCTCTGGGCGCAACACCAAAATAAAACCACCAGAAAACACTGAAACCTACAATAAAATACGTAAAGTCAAGACCCACCCACTGAGAGTGGTGGGTGCTCCAGGTACACTGTACCCCCTGGCTCTCCAAACTCAGCACCTTATTGAAAAGGTGAAGAGATAATAATAAAAGAACATCCTGTGCTTCCTTCCGCAATGCCATGCCAGTCATTAAAAATGGTTTCGAGGTACTGAAAAATGTCAAAACTTTTAAGCCTACATAAAGAAAATATAATGGAAAGTGAAGATCACTTACGCCTCCAGTAGTTTGATAGCAGAATGGGCGTAATGAGCAAATAACATCTGAAAACTAAGGAAGTAAAGGCTGTTCTTACATCCTTAGCTTCACTTCAAAGTAGGTCAAAAACACTCCACAACACTGGATGTCTCAAACATGAAGTCCATTAAAATGAAAGACAACACGTTTTAGACAGAGGAAGAGACGGGTTCTGGGAGGAACTCTTCTCTTAACACTGTGAAGGACCACAGGTCTAGCCAGGAGACTGCCTGAAGAGCTGCCACAGCGGTAGCATCCAGCGTTGCTGCTTCCTGGTGAGAGAGATACTATTGCTCGCCAGGTGCTGCAGCGAGACCTGGACACAGGCAAACCAGGTCTGGGTCTACCTGTTTTGTCAGTAGAGGCCTCTCCGAGGGTGTGAAGAAGTACCTCTGGTGAGGTAGGGAGGAGGAAGTAGCTATGTCCAAACGAATGGACCTCAGTGAATTCTCTTGTCCAGAGACAAGACCATTCACCTGTTCCAGTACACCTTCAGCCAGGCCCGACCACAGCAGCCCCGTCGTGACCTTGGGTTCCCTCTTGGGTCCCCCAAAAGGTTTTGAGACAAGAGGAGGTCATGATCGCTTCCCTGAGATCGTTATGCTGACGTATCAGCACTACAATCTCTGCAAGAGTCCTCTGAATCTTGGGGGTGTCCAAGCCTCTGGGTAAAGGACCTCTGAGGCCTTCAAGAGAGCAGAACTGCTGATCTATTCTCCCCTGAGGGAGAACCTCACCAGACCACTTACGTCCTTCCTAAATGATGAGGGCGTATGTCTGGTGGGGCTCTAAAACCCCACCAGGAACATAAGCCCCTGACGCTGAATTTTGAGGAGAGCACTCGAAAGGATTCCTATTATTCGCTTCACCCCTCCCGGTGTAGCCCGAGGAAGTAGAGGGAACAGGAGAGGAGGATTGGATGCTCGCACCTTTCCTAGCAGCGCTGCTGCTGGGGGGCATAATCCACACCCTTGCACCAACCTGCGGTGTACACTGGATCTTGACCACATGAATGATGCAAAATCTGATAGGTAAAAAGATGAATAAAGAATGAAATGCTTCTCTCTTCACTTTTACTTGTTGTAATTCCTTTTTGTTTTATCTTATGGGTTTCAGGAAAATGACACTTTTACAATAAAATAGTTTTGTATATACTTACCAAGTAATTACATAGCTACGGTTCCCCAACCTACAGCAGCTAAAAATTCAATTACGCTGTGGCAATTCTTTCATTTTTGTAGGTGAGGACCCACCCAATATCCACAACTTTGGGGGAAAAACTAACAAAGAGCCTCATTCATTTCATGTTCTAACATCCATGCTTGTGGTGGGCTCCGATCATGTAATTACTTAGTCGATATACTATATACAAAAAATTATATTATCAATAAAATCAGTTTTTGAAAGTAAATTGTATTTTTCCAAACTACACAAACCTAGCTCCTTTACAATAGGAATTACTTAAGGCATACCCTGGACACAGCCACAGAATTCTTTATCAAGGCGGTTCGGTAGTTAACTACCAGTCCAGTCAGTGGTAGTCTCTCCGACCGGACGTAAACATTCCAATTTGCTTTCGGCCCAGGTAACAGATTGAGGGGTGGCATGAGGTGGGCACTAAGTGTAATGGACCTAAGCTTGTATAGTTACAAGGATTAGAATTTCTCAAAGACTTGTTAGTCCATCCGAGGCAACATCAAGAGCTCACTTATCTGTAGGAGCAGGTTTTACTGTGCATTCAGTGTCCTAATGATTCTGTCTAGCTTTTTTTTAAACTGTTCCACACTGTTGCTGTTTGCAACTTCTGGTGGCGATTTATTTCACGTGTCATATATTTTGTATGGAAAGAAGTTCCCACAATGGGATGTGTTATATCTCTTCAGTTCTAGTTTCCATCCATTATTTCATGTCTGGTTTTTGTTTAATATAAATAGGTCAATGTCTACTTTTGTTATGCCTTTCGGTATTCTAAATGTTTCTATTATTGTCCTTGCAACTGTCGTGTTCCTAAGCCATACATGTTCAGGCTTCCTAGTTGTTTTCAGTAACCTATTTGCCTGATGGATGGCATTAACTTTGAGGCTCTTGCTTGCACTCCTTCTAATCTATTTATGTCTTTTCTTAGTGTTGGTGACCAAAACTGTATACTGCATATTCAAGATGGGGTCTAACTATTGATGTGTACAGCTGCAGCACTGTTTCCTTATTTCTGTATTTGAACTGCCTCTTTATGTATCCCACTAGTTTCTGTGCCTCCTCAGCTTTTATGCACTGTTTTGTGGATTTTAAGTCCTTGGTAATAATGACCCCAAAGTCCTCTTGTTCTACACTACTTATGTCATTCCCAAGCAGCATGTAGCTGGCGTGGAGGTTGTTTGTTTCTATTTGTAACACTTTCCACTTATCTACGTTAGAAGGCAAGGTGAAGGTGGTCTGGCTTGCCCAGACCCGGCATTCAAGACCTGTTGAACCGACAGGTTCTTACGGAATGTGAGGGACAGGGCAATGCCCCTGACCTCATGAGCTCTCAGACGAAGTGTACCGGTGTCGTCGCCAGCAGCAGACTACACTTTCCTGATTGTCTCACGAAGCCAGAAGGAGAATGTTCTTGGACACATCTTTCTTGGAACCATCGGTGCTAACGAAGTCATCAACACTCAGGCCGGAGATGGCGAGTCCTCTTCAGATAGCAAGGTAGCGCTCTAACTAGGCAAAGTAGCAATCGTCTGGATCATCACCAACGAAGTCACTCAAGGAGGGGATGGAGAAAGACTTGAACCTAGCATCAGGGACCGATGGATTCTGAGTCGTCGCTAAGAAATCCGGGATGAAGTAGAGCGTAACCAATCCCCAACCTCGAGTGTTTAATGTTGAAAGAAAGACCATGCAGTTTGCCTACTCTCTTTGCCGATGCCTGGGCTAAAAGAAAGACAGTCTTGAGGTGTCAGATCCCTGTCTGAGGATTCTCGAAGTGGCTTGTAAAGGGCACCAGTCAGGCTCTGTAGTACGAGTCACATCCCACACAGAGGCCTGAGATCCCTGGGTGGTCAAGACCTCTCGAAGCTCCTCATGAGAAGGGATCCTTCAGCTTTAGGAACAAGGCCAATGCAGCCCTATAGCCCATTATGGCTGAAATGGAGAGGAGCTTCTCTTGGCGAAGGTAGACTAGGAAGTCCTCGACCTGCTGAAGAGTGGCTCCAACCGGAGAGATACCCTGTCCACGACACCAACCACAGAAGGCGGCCCACTTTCCTTGGTATACTGCTGCAAAGGACTGTCTGAGGTATCCATCCTGCCATCTCTGTTGCTGCTCAACAAGAAAAGCCTCTCGCTTGCAAGAGATAGCGGGTAACCTCCAGCCATAAAGACACAAGGACTCTACTGCGAAACCGTTCGACGTACGGTTGACACAGCAGGTTCTGCCATGGGGAGGTCTCTCTCGGTACCTCGGAAAGAAGAGCCAGGAGGTCGGGATACCAAACGGCCTGGGGCCATTTGGGTGCCACCAAAATCATTCGAAGATTCTGCATGACTCCCATCCATGCTGATCATGGCTTGGATCAGGCAGAACGGGGGGAAAGGGGTAGACTTCTAGGTTGTCCCACGGGTGTTGGAAAGCGTCCTCTGCAGCTGCCCATGGGTCTGGAACAACGGAGCAGATTTCCACCTTCCTGTTGAACTGGACCACTCCCATAGGATGATGAGCCTTTCCACCACATTCTGGTGTAGGGACCATTCGGTTCCTATCACCTGTGGCGGCTGATCTGGTCTGCCACTACATTCCTCTTCCCTGGAATGTACCTGGCTGACAGCTCTGCCAAGTGAGCTATTGCCCACTCGTGCATTGTCAACCAGTGTAGCTCGAGGGAGGCAAGTCCCCCTTGCTTGTTGACATAAGACACTACTGTGGTGTTGTCATTCATCAACACCATGAGTGTCCCATCACTCGTTCCTGGAACTCTTGGAGAGCCAGGAAGCCTTGAGTTAAAGGACATTGATGTGAAGGTGCCTGTCGTGAAAGTTCCACACTCCTGCAGTCAACAACTCTTCCAGGTGTGCACCCCATCCCCTGTTCGATGCGTCTGAGAACAGGAGCGTATCTGGATGGGGATGGACAGATCCACTCCTACAACGAGTTTCCCATTGTCTAACCACCAATCCAAGTCTTCCCTTACTTCCTGCAAGAGGAACGAGGACAGACTGAGGATCCTGGGACTGGGACCACTGGAGAGAGAAGACGCCCGTGAGGGACCAGCTTCTCCGATGACGATAGGTGACCAATCACGGCTTGCCAGAGCCAAGAGGGTTGTTCCTGTCTTGATAGGAACAGCCATGCTTGCCCCTCCCTAGCCTGCTGATACGATAGTCCAAGGAGAAGGACCCTTGCTGCTACCATGTCTCTCAAAGCATGCCCCAGATACAACATCCTCTGCTTGGGTTCAAGATTGAACTTCTCCAGATTTTATCAAGAATCCCTAGTATCCTGGCAAAACTTGAGAAGGCGATCCCTGTCATGTAGCACTTGCCGGGACCAACCAATCGTCGAGATACCTCAAAAGACGCATCCCATGTGAATGTGCCCAAGCCAGAGACCCAAATTGAACACTCTTGTGAACCACCTGGGGAGCGGTCAAAAGTCTGAAGCATAGTGCCTTGAACTGGAAGACCCTCTCCCTGAGGATGAAGCGGAGGTACTTGTAGGACGACCGATGAATGGGTATATGGAAATACGCATCCTTCAGGTCCGCCATAAGCATGTAGTTGTTCTCCCTGATAGTGGCCAACACTGAACATGCTGTCTCCATCTTGAACCGAATCTAGCGAATAAATCGGTTCAGGGGAGAAAGGTCTACAACTGGTCTCCGACCCCACCTGCAAAAGTATTCTCTACGAGAAAGACTTGGCTGTAGAAACCCAGAGACCAGTGTGACATGATTTTTGTTTTACAGCTCCCTTGCTCAGCATCTTCTGCACTTCTACTAGTGCTTGGTGTTTCATTGATCCCACTACATAGAAAAGAAGACGGACCGGGTGGTTGTTGAGGGGTGGCAGAAGCTTGAAGGGAGTAGATAACCCTCCCAAAGGGCATCAACTACCCAAGTCTCTTCTCCGTATCGCTGCCAAGTTACCCAATGGCTCGATAGTTACCTACCCCACCGATGTCAGCAGCTGGAGGGGAACACCAACTCTAGTGACTGTGTCCTGAGGCGACGGACCATAAGGTCCATCCAGGCCGAGCCCCTCCCGAGACATTCTTCCTTAGCAGAAGAACCTCGCCAGTGGCCCCCCCCCCCCCCCCCCCCCCTCCCCCCCCCCCCCCCACAAATCTTCTCTAACCACTTCAGCATACAACCTGTCCAGTCCTAAGACCGAACCAGCTACATAGGCTCTTGTGGCTGGACCAAGAGAAGCGCACTCTTCACGGTACCCCCTAGTTGCCTCACTCCTCCCAGTGTATCCCGAGGAGGTTGAAGGGACAGGCGAGGCAGATCTAACGCTGTCTACCGGCAGAACCAGTGGACGTACAGGGCTGCAGGCGATCACCAACCCACGGTGATGACCACTCTGCAGGTCTAAACAGCGGTCTCCCTGTGGAGAAGTGCTGGTCTGAGGATGGTAGCGTCGATCTCTCAGGTCAGGTGAGCTGCTACCAGCTGACCGGACCGTTTGATCATTCTGGTGTGGTCAATGGTCAGGTGACAGGTAGCGTCCACCAGCATGATAAAACCTAGCACCATCCTCTTGACGCATCACGGTCCCAGAAGCAGCCGAAGCTGCTCCCAGGGACCTGGGGGACCTCCTCCCGATCTCGCCTCATGCACAATCTGATGGGACCATCACGTCAACCCTGGGTACCGGGTGATCGTTCCAAGAATGATCACCGCTCAGGCGAGAGTCACCTGGGTGATTCTTATCATCCTTCCACCCCATGCCGGAGTCCTGGCGGTGAGCATGCTCAGCAGCCTGGTTTCTGGCTGCACGGTCACCAGCAGGTGACTGTACACTTGGAGACGCTCGCTGGTGAGCACCCGAGACGGTTCCCGCTCCAGAGGTGGAACCTCTAGAACCGGGGAGCAGAGGTACGAGCTGTAGCTGCTACCTCTACAGTCCCCATCTTTCTCTTCCCTGAGGAAGGAGAGACGGTTCCCATTCCCAAAGGAACAGGGCCAGATGAAGGCCCACCTGTCTCACCGGGATGAGACAGACCCTTAGAAGTCTCTGTACGAGACGTCTTGGGCAAGGGGGGGGAGACCACTTTCTTCTTCCTCAGCTGGGGAGCCTTGGAAGGAGAAGTGGAAGATCCAAGGAAGTGGAAGAGGTGGCAGAAGACGACGACAAAGATGAAAACGATGACGAAGAAGACAACGTCAAAGACGAAGACGAAAGAACAAAAAGAAGACGACGACACATTCCTCTTCTTCCTAGACTACTTCTTCACCAATTTCCTCAGCACAGCAGGAAGGTCTTTCATCCAGGACGGGGCTGCAGCAGCTGCTGAAGCAGCAGGCCCCAGCACGACCTGGGAAGGAGGGCCTGATGGAGCAGCAGTGCTTCCACAGGCAGGGACTGCTGCAGCAGGTACAGCGACAGCGACAGCGACAGGAAGAAGATCCAGGGGCGAGCTCTTGGGGCACTCAAAGTCCAGTGGAGGAGCAAGAACGGCATACCCTGGGGGAGGAGGAGGAAGGTAATCTGCCTTTGATGCAAGCAGCATTGGCACTTGCACAACAGCAGTAGGTGTTACCGAGGTATCATGTTGTGTATACACCAGGTGCAATGGTGCTGCATATCCCAGTGTTGACACTGTTGTGGTCATCCTTGACTCCACCCCTGGAGTCACTGGAACTGCTGCTATGTGGTGGTGTGCCACGTAGCTTCAGTGTTCGCCATACATGCTGCAGATCCCCACCCACAGAGGCAGACAAACCTGAGGAAGAAGCCAAAGTCAAGTTAATAAGGGGAGTTCCAGTTCACTCAGAGGGGGAAGGATCCCCCGCTACGCGGACAGAAGTTCCCGAGTACAACTTGGGATTGGCACGTCTCCCCCCTTCCTCTGCACTCGACAGATTGAGCGAAGAGGCGGAGAGCGACATGTCTCCGGAAGGGGAGAGATCGAGGCGGGGTAGTTTACATGGAGGAAGGAAAGACGACAATGTATCGGTCACCAAAAGAGTCGAGGGAGAGCTTTCCGACAATGCCTTCGCAGACTTACACGGCTTCTTCCTACCCTCGTATCTCACCCACTGCTCCTCTGATCAAGAGATACAAGTGTCACAGGTCAATTCTCTATTGCAACGCACGCCCTCGTCATCTTGCACGAGGGTGTGAGGTATACATCCTCAGTGGAGCAAAAACACTCCACATTTCCTGCCCCCCCAACTCCAGGGCATAATCTCCGGGAAGAGGGGGGAACGCGCAGGCTTTATCTGATTCGTGGGTTTGCATTGCTTACAAACACCCAAACAAATGATAATCTTATAATAATTAAATAGCCACAATTATACACAAAAGAAGTAAAGGAAATGTTATTGTTATTATACAATTAAGTTTGTTCATACTTACCTGGCAGATATATACAGGCGGTCCCCCGGGTTACGACGGTTCCGGCTTACGACGTTCCGAGGTTACGACGCTTTTTCTTAAATATTCAATGGAAAAATCCATCCTGGGTTACGACGCTTGTTCCGAGGTTACGACGCTGACGCTTCCGACGCTCCGAGTTAACGACGCTTTTAAAAAACGCATGCTATGATAAAAATCCTTTATAGTTTAGCACAGTATATTAATAAAAATAAGTTTCTGGTTAGATTACAACAAAAATTTTGAGATTATGATGATTTTCGAACACTTTTTATGTTGTATTTTTCTATGTTTTTTAGTGACGCCTCATATGCGGAACTAGTTTCCGAGCGAATGAATATCATACTAGTTTACATATAACAGTCCAAAAAAAACAAGACGGCAAATAATGAAAAAATCATTGCTTGTTCCAGTAATAATAACAAAAACGAAGTTTCTGGTTAGATTACAACGCAAATTCCAAGTATCCAAAAGAGAGACATTATCCAGTAATTTGATCAGAGGAGAGAGAGAGAGAGAGAGAGAGGAGAGAGAAGAGAGAGAGAGAGAGAGAGATATAGAGAGAGAGAGAGAGAGGAGGCGTCTTCCGACGCTCCGAGTTAACGACGCTTTTAAAAAACGCATTACTATGAATAAAATCCTTCATAGTTTAGCACAGTATAATTAATAAATAAAGTTTCTTGGTTAGATTACAACAAAAATTTTGAGATTATGATGATTTTCGACACTTTTTATGTTGTATTTTTTCTATGTTTTTTTGTGACGCCTCATATGCGGAAACTAGTTTTCCGAGCGAATGAATACATACTAGTTTACATATATAACAGTCCAAAAGCGCAAATAATGAAAAATCATTGCTTGTTTCCAGTAATAATAAACAAAAACGAAAAAAAGTTTTTCGGTTACATTACAACGGCAAATTCCAGTATCCCAAAGAGAGACATATCCAGTAATTTGATCAGAGGGAGAGAGAGAGAGAGAGAGAGAGAGAGAGAGAGAGTAGGAGGAGAAAGGAGGAAGCGAGAGAGAGAGAGAGAGAGAGAGAGGAGGCGGGGGTCTTTCCGACTCTCCGAGTTAAGGACAAGAGTGTTCGTTTCGTTAAAACGGCCTCTGACTCATGCCAGTAAATGTTTTGTTGATACTAATAATATAAGCCTATTTAAAGATACGTTTACTTTAATTAGTCTATATGATACGTAAATAGTAATCAACTGTTCTTGTAGCCCTCAATATTTGGCAAAATCGAAGTATCCAAAGAGAGACATTATCCAGTACGTAAATTTGATCGATCGAGCAGAGAGGAGAAGAAGAAGACGGATGAGAGGAGAAGAGAAAGGAGATACAGAGAGACGAGAGAGAGAGAGAGAGAGAGAAGAGAGAGACGCTTTGGCAACAATGGTCTCGGGGGTTTTTATAGCTTCCTTCTGCTTGATGATCGTGGATATTGTAGAAGGATTTCGACCATACTCGTTTGCCAAATCGACGATACGAACGCCATGTTCATGCTTTGCTATAATTTCATGTTTTGCTTCCATCGAAATAATTTTCTTGGTTTTTCTTATCACCTGCTTTGTCTTTAGCTTTGAGACCCATGGTTAATAATAAAATAGACAAAATAACACGAAAAATAGGCGCAAATACAACGAACTAAACAACGACGTGTTAACATGCAGCACCAACAAACAAACAGACTGAACGCCATTTATCGGTCGCCTATACAACTAACACTCATCGCAAAATCGTTAATCTCAAATATTTCGTTTGTATATCAAAGCTTTTATTTTCGCAAATTTTCTGTTATATCTCAAAACATTCGTATATTAGGGCAATCGTATGTCAAGTTTCCAATGTAATTTGATCAGAGAGAGAGAGAGAGAGAGAGAGAGACGCTTTGGCAACAATGGTCTCGGGGATTGACGTAACGTTTATTTTCTGAACAGATAGGACAGAGAAGTGTTCGTTTCATTAACGGCCTCTGACTCATGGCAGGAAATGTTTTGTTGATACTAATATATAAGCCTATTTAAAGATACATTTACTTTAATTAGTCTATATGATACGTAAATAGTAATCAGCTGTTCTTGTAGCCCTCAAGATTTTGCAAAATCACTCCAGGTTGTACATAAACTTCAAGAATGTAGTGTTACCAGAGGATTACAATAGTTTTTACCTTCAAGAACCAGCATTCTTTTATGAAAATAACTCCAGGTTGTACATAAAACTACAGGAAACAACATGTAGTGTAACCAAAGGATTACAAGTAGGTTTTTTATAACTTTTTATTAGTTTAAGACATATTTCCAAGCGTCGTTCCGGCTTACGACGATTTTCGGCT
Source organism: Macrobrachium nipponense (assembly GCF_015104395.2). Taxonomy (NCBI): domain Eukaryota; kingdom Metazoa; phylum Arthropoda; class Malacostraca; order Decapoda; family Palaemonidae; genus Macrobrachium; species Macrobrachium nipponense. The sequence continues at coordinate 144,064,518 of NC_087200.1, read as the reverse complement.
TACGACGCGTCTCAAGAACGGAACCCCCGTCGTAACCCGGGGACTGCCTGTATATAGCTGTATTTTCTGAAGTCCGACAGAATTTCAAAACTCGCGGCACACGCAGTGGGCGGGCCAGGTGGTAGTACCCATTCCCGCCGCTGGGAGGCGGATATCAGGAACCATTCCCATTTTCTATTCATAATTTTATTAATGCCTCTGTCCCTGAGGGGAGGAGGGCGGGCAATTTAATTATATATATCTGCCAGGTAAGTATGAACAAACTTAATTGTATAATAACAATAACATTTTGTTCATGCCACTTACCTGACAGATATATATTAGCTGAATCCCACCTTCGGATGGTGGGAAGAGACAGAATAGGCGATTTTTTAGGAACTTAAATTAAGTAGATGATATACATCTTGGTTCCTCACCTGTTTGCAAAGTAGACTATGTGATTACTGTCACTTAAGGCTGCTTTTGCTTAAATCAGAGTTGCCAGCCAGGTGGAGACCTTAGTGCTGGTGCGCTCTGGATGACTGTCAACGGGTACGAGACCTCAACATGACAGACCATCGAGGCCATACATATGAGGGCAACGAAGCAACTGACCACCACCTGACCAACAATTCACAAAAAACCCCTTAAACTAACTAAAGGATGGGAGATCTTCACATAAGACTCACCACAACCTAAAAACACAACAATAAAACTAACCTAATCCTAACTAAGGGATATGGGAAAGAAGCTACTTCCGGACCCCAAGACTGTGTCCGCAGAAACGTATGGCCCCAGTGCATTACAATCGTCATAAATCGTTCTCACATCCCTTAGGTAATGTGAGGCGAAGACGGAGTTACTCCTCCAAAAGTGCAATCAAGAATGTCCTTGATTGACATGTTCTTTTGGAAGGCAAGAGAGGTAGCGACAGCTCGAACTTCGTGCGCTTTTCACTCGTAAGAGGCTCAAATCAGTCTTCTGGAAAGATGAATGAGCCTCCTTAATGACGTCCCTTAGAAAGAAAGCAACAGCATTCTTCGATAAAGGTAACTCTGGTCTCTTCACAGAGCACCAGAGATTACCTGAGGGACCTCTTACCCTCTTTTTGTTTTTCTATTACATAGAACTTGAGAGCCCTGACGTGGGCACAGGACTCTCTCTGGTTCTTGGCCCACCAGACTTGACATACCCTTGATCTCGAAAGTCTCGGCCAAGGGTTCGAAGGATTTTCATTCTTCGCCAAGAAAAGTTGGGTTCAACGAGCAGACAGCATTGTCTCCTTTGAAACCCATTAACTTACTAAACGCTTGAATTTCACTAACTCTCTTAGCCGTCGCAAGAGAAGTTAGGAAAAGAGCCTTCCTTGTCAAGTTTCGAAGAGACGCTGCCTGAAGCGGTTTCGAAAGGGCTTGACATAAGGAATTTAAGAACCACGTCAAGGTTCCATGACGGAGGTCTCATTTGAGGAACCTTCGAAGTCTCGAAAGACTTTAAAAGGTCATGAATGTCTTTGTTGTCAGACAAGTCAAGGTCTCTGTGGCCTAAAACGCTGACAACACTGCTTTTATATCCCTTGATGGTAGGGAACCGCTAATTTCTGCACATTCCTGAGAAAGAGCAGAAAATCAGCTATCTGGTTCACAGAGGTCGAGGAAGAGGAAACTCCTCCTTTTTACACCATGCCCTGAAGGAAGCCCACTTCAATTGGTAAACAGCTCTTGTGGAGCAGCCGTCTGGCATGTTGAGATTGCTCTCGCAGCTGCTTTCGAAAAACCTCTCGCTCTGGCCAACTTTTCGATTAGTCTGAACGCAGTCAGACCCAAGAGCAGAGAGGTTTTGGTGAAACCTTTCGAAGTGAGGCTGTTTGAGTAGATCTTTCTCCAGGGCAATGTCCTTGGAAAGTCTACAAGGAAAGACATGACCTCTGTGAACCATTCTCTTTCTCTGCTGGCCACATCGGAGCGATCAGGGTCAACCTCGTCCCTTCTGAGGCCGCAAACTTCCACATGACTTCCCTCCAAAATCTTGAATGGTGGGAAGGCGTACAGGTCTAGACCCGTCCAATTCCAAAGCAACGCGTCTACCGCGATTGCTTCTGGATCCAGGACCGGGGAGCAATAAGAGGAAGTCTCTTGGTCCTTGACGTAGCGAATAAGTCGACCAGTGGACGTCCCCACAACGTCCAAAGGTCTCGACAAACGTCTTCGTTCAAGGTCCATTCCGTCGGTAGGATTTGTTCCCGACGACTGAGAAGATCTGCCCTGACGTTTTTGCCACTCCTGCAATGAATCTCGTCAGGATAGTCACATTTCTTTATCTTTGCCCACAGCAGAATCTCTCTCGCTAGGGAAAACAACGTTCTGGAGTGTGTTCCTCCCTGATTTTTTAAATAAGCGAGTGCTGTGGTATTGTCCGAGTTTACCTGAACAATCTTGTTCTCCTAAACTCCTTTCGAAGAACTGCAAGGGACAGAAAACTGCTGCCGTTCTTTGACATTTATATGCCAGGCTACCTGTTCCCCTCTCCAGGAGCCTGACACTTCCTTCCCCCTCCTAGTGTTGCTCCCCAGCCCGTGATGGAAGCGTCGGAGAACAACACTAGGTCGGGGCTCAGAAGACTTAGGGACACGCCCCTCCTGAAGTTCTGAGGGTCCAACCACCATCTTAGATGGTTCTTTATCGGAAGCGAAATTCTCAATATGGCATTGAGATCGTCCTTGGCCTTCCACTCGTCCGCAAGGAAAAAATTGGAGAGCCTGAGGTGCAGTCTTCCCAAGGAAACAAACCTTTCTAGCGAGGAAATGGATCCCAGCAGACTCATCCATTCCCTCGCCGAGCAAGTCTCTTTCCCTAGGAAGGCTGAGATCTTTTCTAAGCCTAGCCGCTGACGTTCCTGGGACAGAAACGCTCGAAAAGCCACTGAATCCATCTGAATCCCCAGATACACGATGGACTTGTGTTGGGGTCAGATGCGACTTTTCGAGGTTGACCAAAGAAGTCCCAGGGACTTTGCTAGGGCTAAAGTGAACTGCAAGTCCTTCAGGACACTTCTCTCTCGACGACGCTTCTGATCAGCCAGTCGTCGAGGTACAGGGAAACTCTTATCCCCGAAGAGTGTAGCCACCTCGCCACGTTCTTCATGACTACAGTGAACACCACTGGAGCCGTGGTCAGGCCGCCAAACACATAGCTCTGAACTGCCACACTTTTTGTCTAAGACAAAACCTTAGATACTTTCTTGAAAGAGGTGGATCGGGATGTGAAAGTACGCGTCCTGCAAGTCTAAGGACACCCATACCAGTCGCCCGGTCTCAAGGCTCCCAGAACAGAATGAGGCGTTTTCCATCGTGAATTTGGTCTTTTCCACGAAAAGATTGAGCCTGCTTACATCTAGAACTGACGCCAACCTGACGACTGCTTCGGTACCAGGAAAATCCTGTTGTAAAAACCTGGGGACCCCAGGTCCGCGACTTGTTCCACCGCTCTTTTGTCGATCATTTGTTGAAGGAGATCGAATAATACTTTCTTCTTCTCTCCCTGATAGGATGGAGAAAGGTCTCTGGAGTCGTAAAAGAAAGGTAGGAATAAGATCTAAAAAAGGGGCGGGATCTTGTAACCCCTGCTCCAAACGATCTTGAGGGACCAAGAGTCCGTGTCCCTCTCTCTCCACGCTCCCGCAAAAAACTTCAGTCTGGCTCCGACTGGTGTCTGAAGGACATGCTTCTCACTTGGAAGGCTTTGACTTAAAAGAAGCTCTTCCTCGTGAAACCCTCTCCCTCGAGGAGCTGCTCTCGAGGGGGGGAGCCCACGAAAGGGCTTAACTTTCTTCGGCGGTCGAACCGCAGCTGAAGAGGTTGAAGGTACGGCCGAACGTCTTGTAGACTGGGCCAAAAGGTCCTGAGTTGCCTTCTCTTGCAAACTGTTAGTCAGGTCCTTTACTAAAGTCTGGGGGAAGAGATGGTTCGAAAGAAGGGGAGAAAACAGCAAATCCGCTTTCTGAGGCTGGAGTTACTGAACGAGCTGTGGAAATTGCACAGCAAGCTCTCTTTTTCAATCCAAGCCTTCCAAAATGAGAGACGATCTCCTCCGAACCATCCCTGACGGCTTGGGTCCATACATGCTAACACGCTGGACAGCTCCCCAGACTGAGAGATTCTGGGCTTTCTCGCTTGCAGATCCAGAACTCCCAAACACCAGTCAAGGAAGTTGAACACTTCAAGCGTCCTGAGCAGACCCTTCAAATGATGGTCCGTCTCCGTAGAGGTCCAGGTTACTTAGCAGAGGATAAAAGAGACCTCCTCTGCGAATCCACTAAGCTGGAGAAATCTCCTTGAGCTGAAGAAGGGATACAAACTCCTACTTCATCTTTGTTGTTCTATACCAAATGCCCCCTTTTCCGCTGAGTCTAGCTGGATGGCAGGGCAAAAGTCGTCTTGCCTTGATCTCTCCTTCGTACCATCCAATCTTGGAGTTTCTTAAAGGCACGTTTCGTGGAGAGAGAAAGTTTTCATCTCACAAACTCCGGGGTTTTTCCAGTTTTAGATGAAGAAAACTGCGAAGGAGGAGACTTGGGAGCTGCAGGCTGAAACTTGTCTTCGAAAGAAGAACGCAACAGCCGCACGAGGACTTTGTAGTCTGAGATTGAAGGGGCCGCAGAAGGTTCCTCTTCAACCGAGTCAGCCGAACTACTCAGCTCTCCTTCTACTCTAAACGGAAGAGGAGACCGTCTGTCCGGAGAGGGCGTCCTAATGTCGGGTCTTGGCTTAATCAGAGGACCCCTATCCTTGCTAGAGGAGAACCTTTTTATTTCGGCTGTCTTCTCTATGAACGCTTACTACTTGAAGAAGGTAGAGCGTCCTGACGAGGACGGGCGTCCTTAGCGCCATCCGAGGCAGCCTCACTTGCCAGAGGAAGCGTCCTTACGTTTTCTCAAACGAAAGGGAAGACCTTTTCGCTGGAATACGTGCCTGTGCGCGCAAACTAGCGTCTTGGGGTACGACTTCTTGGTCGGAATCCAAAAAAGCCATCTTGAACACCCAAAGAGCCCTGAACGTCCTGGCGAGCTTCCTGCCGAGCTTCCTGCCAGCGTCCTGGCGAGCGTCTGGCGAGCGTCCTGGCAGCGTCCTGGCGAGCGTCGTGACGAACGTCCTGCCTAGCGTCCTGCCTAGCGTCCTTGCCGAGCGTCCTGCCGAGCGTCCTGCCGAGCGTCCTGACAAGCGTCCTGTCGAGCGTCTGCCGAACTCCTGCCTAGAGCCTGCCTAGCGCCTTCCTAGCGCCCCCCCTTGGGGGGGCCTAGCGTCCTGCCTAGGGTCCGTTCGAACGTCTGCTGAGCGTCTTCCTCCAAAGCGTCTTGACGCAACGTCCTTCTAGAGGACGAACGAGATCAGCGAATCGCCGAAGGAGAAGCGATCGGCGAACGAGACGAAGTAGGAAAGGGAGAAGGAGACTGCTTCGTCCTCTGACGGGCAGTTAAGGTCCTTCCTCCGCTTAGGCTCGACTGCTGCTGGGCGAGTCCCCTCTGAGGCCATAAGCGTCGATAGCTGGTCCTGAAGGGACAAAAGAATGTTCTTCGTTGGGGAAGAACGAACAGAGGAAGCAGGACTGATCCTGCGAGAAGACGAGGGGCGAGGGGACGCCTCCTTTCCTTCTCACTAGGTACAGCTCCCTGGCTTCTCAGGTTAGAACCTCGCCTTTGTGACGCAACCGCAGCGTCCTCATCGGAGGAGATCTTACCCCTTTTCTTGAGGGCGGAAAAGCGTTTTCATACGCATCCTCCGACGAAAGCGGCGATACAGGACGTGAAGCGTCCTCAACACGAAACGTCCGTTTTCAGAGGACGAGTGTCTCTCCGAGCGCTCCACCCCTTGCGCGGGGAGGACGCTTCGGAGGACGAAAAAGCACTCTTTCAGGACGCGCGCTCGTGCGCGCTCCTTGGCAGCCTGGGACTTTGCTACAAGGCCTGCCGAAGGACGCCAGATCGGTGGGAAGCCCCCGTAAACCCTCTTGCGGCTTTCGACATACCTACTCCCTGAGTCTTGGGAGTCTGATAGAGGTCTAGGGCCTAGAGGCATTATGGGGCCGATCTGACGCCCCCTCCACAACACTAGGGGCACGATCACACACTTGCACCGAGCCAGTTTCTAAGGCTTTCACTTTGGTCTCCAGAGTGCGAAGAGACTCCAAAATCAGAGAGAGAGCATTCGCTTCTCCCGACACAGAATCAGAGCCCGAAGACAACACAGGTTTAGGGGTTGCAAACTCTACAGGTGTTAATGCAGGAGAGATGTTTAGCCTTACCTTGGTAGAACCACTCCTGGAGGAAGACCTCCTGATCCTATCGTGGCGCCCAATTTAAGGCGATAGGACTCATATACTCATCCAATCACCATCGGTCAATCTCTCACATTCATTGCACCGATTATCAACCCCAAAACAATTATGCCCCCTACAAATCATACATACTGTGTGGGGCTTAGGGGGTCTACCGATGCTTTCGGTAGCCTCACCTTACAATCAGTCCTCACACACACTCTGAAACTCACAGCACTTGATCCAGACATACTTTTATATAGAAAAGCCAATCCAAAATAAAAAAACGGTCCACTATCGCGCATGCCAATTCAACAATCCAATTCAATACCAAAAAACCAATCAGATACTTAAAGCGAGTCAAATTCCAAAAATCCTGAGCAGAGGTCTGTAAACAGTTGTTACCGACCGGCGACAGAAAAAAATATGAATAGAAAATGGAATGGTTCCTGATATCCGCCTCCCAGCGGCGGGAATGGGGTACTACCCACCTGGCCGCCCAACTGCGTGTGCCGCGAGTTTTGAAATTCTGTCGGACTTCAGAAAATTACAGCTATATATATATCTGCCAGGTAAGTGGCATGAACAAAATGAAAATTCTGCGATCTCACGACAGAAGCGGGCAGAGAGGGAACGTCTGCACACGACGGCGGTTGAAAGCAAAGTGGAATGTTTATGTCCAGATGGGCGGACTCTCAACTAGCGGACAAGCAGTTACTGCCTAACTACCTTGTTATTGAAACTTACGACCGAGTTCCAGCTGGCGCTGAAAGTAATTCCTTATGTAAAGGACCAATGGTTTGTATAAAATGTAGGAATAACTATAAATTTGATACCAATCTCAATCAGTAATGCCTAATACGCAAGTGGCATAAATCTGTATCATTTTCTATGACTTCCCATACAAAATCAAATCATTTGTGATATACTGGATGAAAAAAATATGGCCCATTTACCTTTGGAGATGAGGAAGGGTTACTTGAACAGTTTTCTGTTGCTGGAGGAGTTGGCGTAGGGGCTTCTGTAGTCTCCTCATCCTGAAGGATTGAGAGTCCCATGTCTGCCAAGAGAGGGGGGTCCGAATCAACGTCTCCAACGTTAAGGCTCCATCTATTGCACTTGCCATCTTTAATATTCTCTTTGTCATAAGTATGTTTCCTGTTGACACAAAAAAAAAAAAAACCTATCTAAGTAATATCTAAACAATAAAAGCAAAATCAGATGTAACATTTTATCGATGATAGAAAACAATCATAATTCCCACAGGATATACACTTCGGAGCAAATGAAGAGTAGGAGGTCAGGGTTGTAGACCTAGTAAGCATTTCTGTAGAGGCCATATCAGTGTTGATATGGCCTAACCAGACTTAATTTCCCTAACATAACCTTGAACACTATCCTAACCTGGCCAGGGGGCTTTGCTCCCCCTGGACCCCCCAAAATAATTCGTGACCCCATATTCTGCATGCTGCCAAAATACCTCATGTGAAAATTTTATCAATGATGGCAAAAAACTTAAAGGTAATTCTCACATGCCATTCATGCAGGGATACTAAGACAAGCTTAACACTTCAAAAATATATGGTACAAATAAAAAATAATGACAATATCAAAATCAACTGAGAAGGCATTACCTACTATAACATGAAAAGTGAAAAGGAAAGGTTGGTGTAATTTTAATAAGTGTTTACTCTATGCTTCCCAAGGTTTCAGATTGGGTGGTGATCCCCACTCACAACCTACACCTACCACCAATTAACTTATTAACATGACAAATTTTGAAAGTAATTTCTATTTTTCTTAACTATACAAACCTGAGGTCTTCATATAGGAATTACTATCAGCGAAGTTGGAAAAGGGTTGTTCAACTTTTAACAAGATGGTATGGTAGTTACGGTAAACAATCGAACCGCGACATAACGGTCACTTCTCCCGGAAAGTGGGCACCTTCCCAAAAAAGTAATTGAATTTGCTGACATGATTGATTGATTATGAAATTTAAGTCTTGAGGACCAAGCACCAAAACCCATCAGGATTATTCAGCTCCTTAACGAAAATGAAATGTATAAATTAGTATGATTAATGATGAATCAGTGAATGATAACAATGTGGGCAGCACAACGTGACCTCTATGCTCCTCTCAAAGATTACAAATGTTTATGGTAAATTGTATTTCTCCTAACTATACAAATCTGAGGTCCTTTACATTAGGAATTACCTTCAACACAGCTAGAAATGGCCGCTAGACTTTTATAGCAAGGTAGTTCAGTCGTTGAACTACCATATGGGTGGGAGGTTCCTTCCACCCAGGTACTATATGCATATCACTTTGCTTTCGGATGGGTATTGTAAGGCACTCTGCCCAACCATTGCTAGCTTACCTGTATATCTGTCTGTGTATCATTCTCCTCTCAAAGATTAAAAATTTGTATAGTACAGTGGTCCCCCCCACCACTATTCGCAATGGATTTTGGCATTAACCAGACATCCCAGCGAATAGTTGGAACCCCTATAAAAACGCTGCAAACCGCCTATCTTGTTAGTTAAAACTCAAGAAAAACACACTGAAAGTTTTTATACAGTAGAGCCCCAGACCTCGATGTTAATTCGTTCCAGAAGAAGCGACGAGATGAGATTTTGTCAAGATCTGAATGAATTTTTCCCAAAAGAAAAATAAAACTGAAAAATGGATTAATCCCTTCTTGACACAAGTTTATTACCCTAACCTTGCTTTTTTTATACAAAAGGAACATTACCCACAACTACAAATAAATTACAATGAAATAACCTCAGTGTGGAAATAAACACCACTCAATGCACTTTATTAAATTTTTAATATATACCGTAGTAAAATAACCGCCCTACTACTTACGCCCATTTGGCCATAATACAATGGTTGACTGAGCGCCATAGGCTAGGCTAGGTATGTAGTATGTACTGTAAGGGGGGGGGGTAGGCAAAACGTATTGTTGCTAATAATAAAACACTGAAAATCAAGTCTAATCTTACAGGAAATTAATAAAATATTAAAATAAGTCAAATTATGTATGTTATCATAACTTCAGAAAAATTCCCTTAGTTAAGTCGCTAGCTCAGTGATTCTCAACCTGTGCGCTGCGGCACCCTTCTGCACCACGACTATCCCCCCAAGTGCGTGTGCGTGTGTGTGAAGAACACATTCCCTTTACATAAATATGATATTGTTATGATACAATAAAGTTTGTTCATACTTACCTGGCAGATATATATATAGCTGTATTCTCCGAAGTCCGACAGAATTTCAAAACTTACAACTACGCAGTGGTCGGTCAGGTGATTAGTACCCATTCCCGCCGCTGGGAGGCGGGTATCAGGAACCATTCCCATTTTCTATTCAGATTTTCCCCTGAGGGGAGGTGGGTGGGTACTTGATTATATATATCTGCCAGGTAAGTATGAACAAACTTTATTGTATCATAACATGATATTGTTATGATACAATAAAGTTTTGTACATACTTACCCGGCAGATATATACTTAGCTATAGTCTCCGACATCCCGACAGAATTCAAAACTCGCGGCACAAGCGACAGGTAGGTCAGGTGATCAGCCCAATCCCGCCGCTGGGTGGCGGGACTAGGAACCATTCCCGTTTTCTAATCAGATTTTCTCTTCCACCTGTCTCCTGAGGGGAGGTCTTGGGAGGGCCATTAATCGTATTATATCTGCAGGGTATGTACAAAACACTTGTATATCATAACAATATCATTTTTGTACATGCAACTTCCCCGGCAGATATATACTTAGCTGATTGGCACCCTTGGAGGAGGGCAAGAAACAGCTACATATAAAATAATTATAAATATTAAAACAGGGAAACAACATACGTTGTAGGTATAATAAAAACAACCTTGGTTCCTACCTGAGAGGGCAGAAGACTTCATGGATACTGTCTATGAGTCTGCTTGCCTCAAGAGCTTCAGAGAGGATGAGACCTGTGACTGATAACCCTTTCGGATCATGCCAATGGGGGCTTGCCCGCTTACTTGACAGAGCCTTGTCTTGGATCGTGCCAATGGGGGCTGACCCACTTACATGGCAGAGCCTTCACCTGTATCGTATCAACAGGGGCTAACCTCTTACATGACCAGAGCTTTAGGTAATTAAGACACTACAGGAGCACAACAACAAATCCCGGACCACCTGACCACACTAAAACATGTTAGAACTACGACTTCTTGAAAGGGGTCCACCTCCAGTACCCTCTTTCAATCGACCTAATAAATACACCATACCAACCATTAAAAACCCTAACATAACTATACTGAAAAGGATTGGGTTCAGCTTCCAGTCCCAGCAACGAATCCGCAGATACGTAAGCTCCAAGAGAAAAAAATTTGTCATAAGTTACTTGAATGTCTCAAATAATGTGATGCAAAGACTGAGTTGCATCTCCAATAAGTGACTCGACGAGAGTTGTAGAGACACAAATTCTTGTGGAATGCTAACGAGGTAGCGATGGCTCTCACCTCGTGAGCTTTAACTCTTAGGAGCCCGAGGTGCTCTTCCTTACAGGCTAAGTGGGCTTCCTTGATCACATCTTTGATGAAGAACGCCTGAGCATTTTTAGAGATTTGTCTTTTGGGATCTCTAACGGAGCACCATAAAGCTTTCCTTATTACCACCCAGTTTCCTCTTCCGTTTCTAGGTAAAAAACTTAAGGATTCTGACTGGACACAGAGTCCTTTCTTGTTCTCTTCCTGTCAGAGAAGACAGTCCCTTAACCTCGAACGTCCTAGGCCAGGAGTTCGAGGGATTTTGGTTTTCATTCTTCGCTTTGAGAAAAAGGGGGCTTAAAGGAACAGATAGCAGAGTCGTCCCTGAAGCCAATAGTATGTTCTAAGGCTTGGAGTTCGCTTATCCTCTTGGCTTGAGGCTAGAGTGAAGAGGAATAACGACTTTCTTGTCGGATCTCTAAACGAAGCAGTACGTGGAGGTTCAAATCTGGGGTCATCAAGTACTTTAGGACTACATCCAGGTTCCAACTGGGTGTCCTAATATTCTTAGTCTTCGAAGTCTCAAAAGATCTAATCAAATCATGGAGATCTTTGTCCTCTGCAATGTTTAGGCCTCTATGCCTGAAGACTGACGAACGCATGCTTTTATAGCCCTTAATCGTGGAGAACTGACCAGAATTACATTTCTCCCTCAAGTAAAGGGAGGAAAATCGGCATATCTGTTACAGAGGTACTGGAAGAGGATATCTTCTGAGCTCTGATCCCATCTGCGAAACACCTCCCACTTCGACATGTAGACTCGAACAGTAGATGGCCTTTTGCCCTTGCGATAGCTTTCGCAACTCCTCGAGAAAAACCTCTCGCTCTGACAAGTCCTTCGATAGTCTGAAGGCAGTCAGAGCGAGAGCGGGGAGGTTTTTGTGATATGTGTCGAAGTGGGGCTGTCTGAGAAAATCGCTCCTGTGTGGGAGCGATCTCAGAAAGTCTACCAACCATTCCAGTACCTCTGTGTACCAGTTTTGCGCTGGCCAAAACGGGGCGATGAGTCAGTTTGGCTCCCTCTGCTGCTGCAAATTTTCTCACCACTTCTGCTATGATCTTGAATGGTGGAAAAGCATATCCGTCTAGTCCGGACCAACTGAGAAGGAGACCATCCACTGCTACCGCCCTAGGATCTGAGATCGGGGAGCAGTAATTTTCTAGTCTTGTGTTCCAATGAGCGGCGAACAGGTCTTTATTTGGTCTCCCCCAGAGGCTCCAAAGTCTGTTGCAGACCTCAGGATGTAGGGTCCATTCTGTAGGAAGTACTTGGTCCTTCCTGCTCAGAAGGTCAGCTCTTACATTCTTCTCTCCTTGGATAAATCTTGTCAGGAGAGTGATCTTTCGCTCCTCTGCCCAAAGCAGTAACTCTCTTGCCTTTCGTAAAGGGGGGCGAACGAGTGAGTCCTCCTTGCTTCTTGATATAAGCTAAGGCCGTCGTGTTGTCCGAATTGATCTGCAGCACTGAGCCTGAGATCTGAGCCTCGAAGTGCAGGAGTGACAGGTGAACCGCTGCCAACTCCTTCAAGTTGATGTGCCAGGACACCTGTTCTCTTCTCCAGGTGCCTGACACTTCTCTCGCACCCATAGTGGCTCCCCAGCACGACTCTGAGGCGTCGGAAAATAACACTAGCCGAGGGCTCGGAGCATGAAGGGATACGCCTTCGTTGAGTCTGAAAGGGTTCATCCACCAATGAAGATCTTCTACATCTTCTTTGAAATCAGGAAGGAGTCTGACAGCTTTTGGGAATTCTGATCCCAATGTTTCTTGAGATAAAATTGTAGAAGCCTTAAATGAAGCCTTCCTAGAGAAATGAACTGTTCCATCGAGGAGAGGGTCCCCAGAAGACTCGTCCAATACCCTCGCGGAACATTGTTCTTTCTCTAAGAAGGGTTGCTACTTTTTCTAAGCAGCGGTCTTGTCTTTCTTGTGACAGAAACACATGAAAACCCCGAGAATCCATCCGAATCCCCAGATAGACGATGCTCTGCTGGGGAATCATCTGGGATTTCTCGAGGTTTACTAACAGTCCTAAAGACTGGGTCAACTTCAGTGTCAAAATCAAGTCCTCCAGACAGCGGACTTGCGACTGGGCTCGAATCAGCCAGTCGTCTGGATACAAGGATATTCGAACCCCTTTGAGATGTAGCCAATGTGCCACGTTTTTCATAAGCCCTGTGAACACCTGCGGGGCTGTTGAAAGTCCGAAGCAGAGCCCGAAACTGAAATATCTTCCCTCGTACCATAAATCTGAGGTATTTCCTGGATGAACGGGGGTGTAATTGGCAAGTGGAATAGGCATTCTGAAGGTCCAGGGACACCATCCAGTCCCCTGGACGAAGGGCTGCTAAAACCGAGGATGTCGTCTCCATCGTGAACTTCCTCTTTGCTACAAACACGTTCAGGGCGCTCACGTCCAACACCGGCCTACAACCTCCTGAGCTTTTTTGGCACCAAGAAACAAGCGGTTGTTAAAACCCAGGGAAGGGAGTTCTTCTACTTCCTCTATTGCTTCCTTGTACAGCATTTGGTCCACAAGATGTAGAAGGGCTTGGTTCTTGATAGGGTCCTTGTACTTTGCTGTCAACTCCCTTGGAGTTGTTGTTAAGGGAGGTTTTTCCCTGAAGGGGATTAGGTATCCTTTCTTTAGGGTGGAGAGGGACCAGGCATCGGCCCCTTCTGTGCCCAGGATTCGTGAAACTTTAGAAGCCTGGCACCCACTTTCGTCTGGAGGACTGCTTTTTCATTGGCTCTTGACAAAAGGCCTTCGTGAAGACATTCCTCTCTTTTCAGATCGTCTACTCCTAAGAGAGGATCTAGGGGCGGACCTTCCCCAAAAGGGCTGCTGGGAGGGAGCCTTTTCTTTCTTCGTCACCGGGACCGCAGGTTTAAGCCTCTTAGCCGATTGCGCCAGCAGATCTTGTGGGGCCTTCTTGGATAAGGACCTAGAAATGTCCTTCACAATCTCTTGCGGAAAGAGGTGACCAGAGAGGGGCGCGTTTAACAGTGCGGATCTCTGAAGAGGAGATACTGACTTCGTTAAGAAGAAGCTGTACACCGCCCTCTTCTTAAGAATACAGGATCCAAAGAGGGAGGCAATCACAGTGGAACCATCCATAACTGCCTTGTCAAGGCACGACAAAACACTGGTCAGTTCGTCCATGCTGACGAATTCCGGATCTCGAGTCTTCTTGGCTAAAGCTCCTAATGCCCAGTCCATAAAATTAAATACTTCAAGGGTTCGGAACAGGCCCTTGATGAGATGGTCTAACTCACACATCCCCCATGCGGCCTTAGCAGATTGTAATGAGCGTCGTCTTGAAGAATCCACCAGGGCGGAGAAGTCTGCATCAGCGGACGAAGGGAGTCCCAGGCCCATAGGTTCCTTGGTATCGAACCACATACCCGGTTTTCCCGCAAGCTTGGACGGTGGACAGGAAAACACCGTCTTCCCTGCTTCTTTCCTAGAGAGAAGCCAGCTCTCTAGACTTAAGAGACTTCTTCATCGAGAGAGTTGGGGTCATCCTGACGAAGGAGGGGGACTTCGACAGTTTAGTACTGGACAGTAACGATCCTGGGGAAGGAGGGTAAGAAGGTCGAAGAGAATCTCCAAATACTTGCGGGAGGAGAGAAGCAAGCCTCTTGTAATCCGAGATCCCTGCGTCTTTGGGGGTTTCTTCCTCAGAAACCTCTTCAAAAGGAGCTGCTGGAGAGGAGGGCTTTCCAGGAGAAAGATCTTTAGGAGGCGAAAGAACTCTCCCCTTATCCGAGGCTCGATCTGGAGAACGGAGTCTCTTTCTCTCAAGAGCTCTATCCGAAGGCAAATCAATATCCACTTGTTGGATATTATCAGAAGTCCGGATCCTGTTACCCTCCTTTCTAAAAGTGTCCTGGCGCTTTACCGGGTCTTGGCGCCTGACAGGAGAGGCGCTTGCGCCCTTGAATGCACGCCTGTGAGGCATAGGGCGTCCACTGGTATTAGGGCTCATGAAAGGCTCCTGGCGCCTGGGAGGCGACATGCGCCTGCGAGGAGAAAGGCGGATGTCTTGATCTTGGGGCCATGCAGGAGAGGCGCTTGTGTCCTTCATGGGAAGCCTGGAAGGCGAAAAGCACCTGCCAAGATCCTGGCGCCTACTAGGAGAGGCGCTTGAGTCCTTAATAGGACGCCTGGAAGGTCCAACAGAATCTGGGAGCCTCTTAGACTCTAGGCGCTTGTAAGAAGGGGAGCGTCCTTCCCTTGAAGTTCGTCTGGAAGGAGAGCGAATCCTGCTACTTTCTCCTGGGACTCTGTACAGAGAGGGGCTCTCGTCTCTTCCGGAACATCTGGACGAACGAATTCTCTCACGTGAGATCCGTGATACGTCAGAAAACAGGAGGCTCTCAGGCTCCTGGCGCCTGTCAGGAGAGGCACTTGTGCCTCGTGACAAACTCCTGGACGGTCTCTTAGCAGAGGGCTTAACGGGAGAAGACGTACATCTATGAGCGTAGGCAAACGAAGAAGAAGGTTTCGCTAGGGACAAATACCTTTCAGGAGACGGGCGTTTGCTGGCGCCAGAGTGCCTACTATCAGAGGCTCTCATAACTGAGCTCTTAATGGGAAGGGATAAGTCCTTCTTTCGAGAAGAGCCCTTCGAAAGCACTCCTACCAGAGCGGACAATTGTTCCTGGAGGCCTACCATAACTTTCTTTGTCTTAGAAGAAACTCCTTCCAGGAGTCAGGAGATCTAGGCGCTCTCTTCTTCCGAGCAGGAGAATACTCCGGGAAAGGCTCAGGGCTGGAATCCAAGGCGTCGCCTGCAGGAGGCTTCCAGGCTCTCTTGAGAGGACGAGACTTAGACGACGAACTCCAGCCTTTTCTCGGTGAAGACGAATCTGAGTCTGAAAAACACTTCCTCAGGACGCTTTGTTTAAAACAATATATGTCCTTGGGCAGCCTGGGAAGGGTCTACAGGATCTGCCGAAGGGACGCCTGACCATTGATACTCTACATCCCCCTTGCGGCTGTCGACATTCCTCCTCCCCTGGGCATGGGAGTTTGGAAGCGGTCTAGGCCTAGGAGCAATGCGGAGTCGGTCAGACGCCCCCTCCACTGCACTGGGGACACTGCACACATCACTGCACAAATCACTGCCTTTACCTTTGTCTTTCATCGCTTGCAGTTGCGATTGCAAGCTGAGAATCGAGGCTCTCATTGCAGCCATCTCCGTAGACGAATCCATGGGTTCGCTGCGGGGGGGAAGGAGCTGAAACCAGACTAGGAGCAGGAGAATTAAAAGAAGAGTTAGGAGCTACCTCCTGCTCAATAGAGCAGGAGCTACTAGAGCTTCTGATGGAAGCCTTCCTGACTCTATCCTTCTCCAGCTTTCTGATATAAGCAGCCAAACTCTTCCATTCAACTTCAGTTAAACTTTCACACTCTACACAGGTGTTAGTTGCTGAACAATCATTCCCCCTACATTTACCACAAACCGTGTGAGGATCTACAGCAGCTTTCGGTAGTCTCACCTTACATTCCTCTTTCGCACAAACCCTAAACACAGGTACAACATCAGACATTCTAAAGAGTAATCAAAATCCAAAAAACGGTCCACTAAAAGCGTATGCCAAAGCCAAAGATCAATACGTCACCAAAGGTCAACCAGATAATCCTCAGCAATCGAGAAAGAATTTCTAAGCAGGAGGAACCAACAACGATGTTGTCGGAACCGGCGACAGAGAAAGTCTGATTAGAAAACGGGAATGGTTCCTAGTCCCGCCACCCAGAGGCAGGAATGGGCTGATCACCTGACCTACCTGTCGCGTGTGCCGCGAGTTTTGAATTCTGTCGGGACGTCGGAGACTTTAGCTAAGTATATATCTGCCGGGGAAGTTGCAAGTACAAAAAATATCAATTTGTTCATGAAACTTACCTGTCAGATATATATATAGCTGAATCCCACCATTGGAGGTGGGAAGGGACAGAATAGAATTTCTAGTAAACAAATTGCATGCAGATGATTGACATCTTGGTTCCTTACCTGTTAGCATAGCTGACTTCGTGATTACTGTCACCCAAGTCCGCTTCTGCTTTACTAGTCTCTCCAGCAAGGAAGTGACCTGTATAGCTGGTGAGTTCTAGATGATCTGTCAACGGGGGTGTGACCACAATGTGACTAGACCATATTGACCATACTATGAGGGCAACGAAGCAAAAACCACCACCTGACCTAACCTATCAAAAGTTAATCCCACATAACTTAGGCTAAAGAAAGGGAAGTCCGCCTTAGGCGGTCAACCCCACAACCATAAACCAATACAATAAAATTAAAAGCTCACCAAACCATTTTCTACAGGATAGGATGAGTGCTACTTCCTGCCCCTTAGATTGTGTCTGCGGAAATGTATGGCCCTAGCAAGCAGCAGTTCTCATATGTCGTCTTCACATCCCGCAAGTAGTGTGAAGCGAACACAAGAGTTGCTTCGCCAAAAGGTGGCACTCAGGATGTCACCGAGTGCCATGTTCTTTTGAAATGCCACAGAGGTCGCGACAGCTCTCACCTCGTGAGCATTAACTCTCAAAAGTCTAAAATCACCATCTCGACAGGATGAATGAACCTCCTTGATGGTGCTCCTCAAAAAGAACGCCAATGCGTTCTTCGACATCGGCAAGTCTGGTCTCTTGATGGAACACACAGATATACGAAGGACCCCGACACTCTTTAGTCCTTTCTAAATAAAACTTGAGAGCCCTGACAGGGCACAGGACTCTCTCTGGTTCTTGTCCAATGATTTCTGCTATCCCCTTGATGTCGAAGCTCTTGGGCCAAGGGTTGGACGGATTTTCGTTCTTTGCTAAGAATGAAGGGCTTAAGGAGCATACTGCATTATGTCCCCTAAAGCCCACATGTTTACTGATGGCTTGAACCTCACTAACCCTCTTTGCTGTAGCTAGAGCGGTTAGGAAAATAGCCTGCCATGTCACGTCCTTTAAAGCAGCATGTAATGGTTCGAAAGGACTCGACATCAGGAACTTTAGAACTAAATCTAATTTCCATGAAGGAATCTTAGGTAGCGGCACTTTCGAGGTTTCAAAAGACCTCAAAAGATCGTGAAGGTCTTTGTTGTTAGACAGATCTAAACCTCTGTGTCGAAAGACTGTCGACACCATGCTCTTGTAACCTCTAATCGTTGGAACCGCGAGCTTGTCGACATTTCTCAGATGGAGGAGGAAGTCAGCAATCTGATTCACAGAGGTCGTGGAGGAGGAAATATCCTTCTTCCTGCACCATTTTCTAAAGACAGCCCACTTTGATTGGTACACTGCAAGAGAGGAAGCTCTCCTTGCGTTGGCAATAGCTCTTGCCACAGGTCTTGAAAAACCTCTCGCTCTGGCCAACTTCTCAATAGTCTGAACGCAGTCAGAATCAGAGCGGAGAGGTTTCTGTGGTACCTCTCAAAGTGAGGCTGTTTGAGTAGATTGACTCTCTCGGGCAGGGTCCTTAGGAAGTCCACTAGGAAGGACATGACCTCTGTGAACCAGTCGCTTGAAGGCCAAAACGGGGCGATCAGCGTCATCCTCGCTCCCTCTGACGCCGCAAACTTCCTGATTACTTCTCACAGGAGTTTGAACGGGGGAAAGGCATAGACGTCCATCCCCGTCCAATCCCATAGGATGGCGTCTATTGCTACTGCTCCCGGATCGAGAACCGGGGAGCAGTAAAGAGGAAGTCTCTTTGTCTTCGATGTTGCGAAGAGATCTACTAAGGGAGGTCCCCATAGTCTCCTCAACTCTTGACAAACTTCTAGATGAAGAGTCCATTCAGTCGCAAGCAGTTGCTGCCGACGGCTGATAAGATCCGCACGGACATTCTGAACTCCCGAAACGAACCTCGTCAGTGACGCCCTTGGAAGGTGTAGATGCTTTGATGGCATCCTTCTGCTTAAGGATGGTGCCTATTGTCAACGGATTTTGGTCGTATTCCTTGGCAATCACACTCAATCGCATGCCAGCTTCATACTTCTTGATAATCTCCATCTTCGTTTCCAAAGAGAACATCCTCTTCTTTCCGTGAATTTCAAGTTTCTTGGGACCCATGACTACGTATATACTGTACGTAATTATGTTATGTAGTACGTATAAGTATGGAGTAAAGTTCTCACACTACACGATGAAGAATACTACTACAACAAAAATTATATTGTCATGTTACAATAAAGTTTTATATTACATACTTACCTGACAGATATATACTTAGCTATAGACTCCGTCGTCTCCGACAGAATTTCAAATTTCACGGCACACGCTACGGGTAGGTCAGGTGACTCCTACCGCCCATGCCCCTGGGTGGCAGGACTAGGAACCATTCCCGTTTTCTAATCAGAATTCTTCTCTTCCACCTGTCTCCTGTGGGGAGGCTGGGTGGGCCATTAATCGTATATATCTGTCAGGTAAGTATGTATAAAACTTTATTGTAACAGACAATATCATTTTTATACATTCAACTTCCCTGCCAGATATATACTTAGCTGATTAGCACCCATTGGTGGTGGGTAAGAGACAGCTAACTACTGAAATAGACAGGTAAAACAACATATGTTGTAGGTATTAATAAACCTTGGTTCCTACCTTATTAGGCTGAAGACTTCGCGGCTACTGCCTTGGAGTCTGCTTAGCCTCAAGAGCCTCAGCGAGATATTGATCTATGGCTAAGAGTTTCTTGTGGGTCTGCCAATAGGGTCTTATCCACTTTACTCGGCAGAGCCTAAAGGCCTTTGTCATTGGGTGCTATTCCACTAAAACATGACAATACACCTGGTTCAAGGAGCACAACACTGATCCCGATCACCTGATCCTAACATCCATGTTAGTTCTAAGATTGCAAGGAGTTATCCCCGAACTCCTTACAAACAACCAAAAACTCGAAACATAATTACACTTTCATTTACAAAATATACAAAAAAAAATAAAAAAATTTTGTTACTCCCCTACTAGCCATACATACCCTTGATCCCCTACCAGCAATGACACTATGCTCCTGTGCGACATCAGTGAGCTTGCTAATAGAAAACCAAGCACTATCTGACAAGAGGGTTTATGTACGATAAAAACACAATATTTAAGGATCAGTCTTTGCTCCAAGACCAGCACTGTATCTGCTGATACAAATGGACCTAGAGAGAAGCACTTTCTATAGGTCACTCTCAACCCGATCCTTCAGATAATGAGATGCAAACACTGAATTGCACCTCCAATATGTAGTCCCTCAATGATATTTTTTAGAGACATATTCTTTGGAACGCCAAGGACGTTGCTACTGCTCTCACCTCATGGGTCTTGACCTTTAGAAGACCGAAGGATTCCTCTGAGCAGTTCTTGTGAGCGTCCGTAATTACGCTTCTCACAAGGAAAGCCAAGGCGTTCTTGGACATGAGTCTTTTGGGGTTCTTCACCGCACACCAAAGACCTTGTTGACAAGCTCCCATCTGTCTCTTCCTCTCTAAATAATATTTAAGAGCTCTCACTGGACAGAGAGACCTCTCTATCTCTCTGCCTACGAGGTTAGATAGGCCTTTTACCTCAAAGCTTCTGGGCCAAGGTTTTGTTTTTCGGGTTTTCGTTCTTCGCCAGAACATTGTCTGGAAAGAACAGATGGCAGCATCTCCTTTGAACCCCACTGTGGAATCTAGAGCGTGCAATTCGCTCGTCCTCTTGGCTGTAGCGAGAGACAACAGGAATAAGCATTTCCTAGTGACGCGCGGAAGGAAGCCAGATGTAAAGGCTCGAATTTATCCGATGAAAGGAATTTCAGGACCACGTCTAGATTCCAACTAGGTGTTCTAGGCGTTGCTGCCTTTGAAGTTTCAAAGGATCTAATTAGATCGTGTAGATCTTTTTTGTTGCTTGCAATATCTAGCCCTCGATTCCTAAATACTGAAGACAGCATGCTTCTGTATCCCTTTATTGTTGAGACAGATAGGTGTGATTCCTCTCTCAGAAAGAGGAGGAAATCGGCAATATTTCACTATAGAGGTACTGGAGGAGGACAGCTTCTGACTCTTACACCACCTCCTAAAGACTTCCCACTTCGATTGGTATACTCTTCTCGTCGAAGCTCTGCGGGCTCTAGCGATAGAGCCCGCAGCCTTGCAAGAAAAGCCCCTCGCTCTGACAAGTCTTTCGATAGTCGAAAGGCAGTCAGAGCGAGACCTGGGAGGTTGTGATGAAACCTCTCGAAGTGGGGTTGTCTGAGTAGATCTGGTCTGTTTGGAAGAGATCTGGGGAAGTCCACTATCCACTCCAGTACCTCCTGTGAACCATTCCTGGGCTGGCCAAAATGGGGCTATTAGTGTCAACTTCGTGTTCTTCGAAGCTACGAACTTCCTGAGCACTTCCCCCAGGATCTTGAACAGGGGAAAAGGCGTATGCGTCCATGCCCGACCAATCCAGGAGAAACGCGTCTATTGCGAAGGCTCTCGGATCTTCCACTAGAGAGCAAAAGATCTCTATTCTTTTGGAGAGGAACGTCGCAAACAGGTCTATGTGAGGTCTCCCCCACAGGGACCAAAGACTTTGACACACTTCTTCGTTGTAGAGTCCATTCTGTGGGAAGGACCTGATTCCTCCTGCCTCAGTCTGTCCGCTCTCACATTCTTTATCCCTTGAACAAATCTTGTGAGGAGAGTTTATGCCTCTTTCTTCTGTCCAGGTAAACAGGTGTCTTGTTAACTGAAAGAGGGAGAAAGAGTGCGTGCCTCCTTGCTTGCGTATGTAAGCCAGAGCCGTGGTGTTGTCCGAGTTTATCTGTATCACCCCGCCTCTGGACTATCTCTTCGAAGAACTTTAAGGCTAGGTGTATGGCCACTAGTTCCTTGCAATTGATGTGCCAGGACACCTGTTCCTTTGTCCATGGTGCCTGACACCTCCCTTGCTCCTTAGCGTCGCTCCCCCATCCCGACTCCGAAGCGTCGGCATATAACACTTGGTCTGGGTTCTGCAGGGCAAAGCGATACGCCTTCGTTCTTTTGAAGAGGAAGGATCCACCACTTCAAAATGATCTTTTACCTCTTGTGGAAGCGGGAAGATGTCCGAGAGTTTGTCCCCGTCTTCCAACTCCACACCCCTTTCAGGAAAAAACTGAGAGGGCGAAGGTGAAGCCTCCCCAGAGAGAAGAACTTTTCTAGTGAGGACAGGGTCCCTAAAAGGCTCAGATAAATCCCTCACTGAACTGTTCTTTCTCTCTAAGAAGCTCGAGATTTTCGACAAACCTCGAGTGATTCTTTCTCGCGAAGGAAATACTCAAAAACCCCGAGAATCCATCTGAATCCCCCAGATAGACCAAGCTCTGGCTGGGGATCAGCTGCGACTTTCTCAAGGTTCACGAGTAATCCCAGCGATTCTATCATGTTCCTTGTTACTGATAAGTACTCCAACGCACTGAATCTCCGACTTGGCCCTGATCAGCCAGTCGTCCAAGTAGAGGGAGATGTTTATTCCTCTAGGGTGAAGCCATCTTGCCACATTCGCCATCAGGTTGGTGAATACTGCGGAGCTGTAGACAGACCGAAGCACAGAGCCCTGAATTGAAAATCTTGTCTCCTATTACAAAACGAAGATATTTCTTTGACAAAATGGGTGGAATGGGAAGTGGAAATATGCATCTTGCAAGTCCAGAGAGACCATCCAATCTCCTGGACGAAGAGCCGACATTACTGAAGCGGACGTTTCCATGCGAAACTTCTTTTTCTGAACAAACGATTCAGAGCGCTTACGTCCAGAACTGGTCTCCACCCCCCCCGATGCCTTTGGTACTAGAAAAAGGCGATTGTAAAATCCCGGGGAGTGTGGATCCTGCACAAGTTCGATGGCCTCCTTTTCCCACATTTGTTCCACCATTTGAAGGAGAGTCTTTCTCATAACAGGGTCTCTGTACCTCGCTGACAGTTCCCGAGGCGTAGATGTTAGGGGAGGGCTGTTCTCGAAGGGGATCACATATCCCTTCTTTAGGACCGACACTGACCAAGGGTCGGCTCCCCTTTTTGCCCATACTCCTGCAAAGTTCAGGAGTCTGGCGCCCACTGGTGCTTGAAGGAGCAACAAGTCATTTGGTTTTCTTGAAAGGCCTAAAGGAAGACCTTCCTCTCTTGTCAGAGCTCTTCTTTCTGGCAAGGGGACGAGCCGCTGTACCTCCACGAAAGGGCTGCTGAGGACGACGGAGAGTCCTTCTTAATCGCCGACACTACAGGGCGTCCTTTTTGGACGTTTGTGTTAGTAGGTCTTGTGTCGCCTTCTCAGTTAGCGACCGAGATATATCCTTCACTAACTGAGAAGGAAACGATGATCCGATAGAGGGGCGAACAATAAAGCAGTCCTCTGGCTCGGAGAACCCCTTTTGATAATAGGGATCCATATACTGATCTCTTTTTCAGGAGACCAGCACCAAAAAGGGAAGCCACCTCTCCCGAACCGTCCTGTACTGCCTTGTCCATGCAAGACAGGACGCTATGGAGAATCTCTGGGTTTTAAGAAACTCCGGATCTTTAGATTTGTTAGCCAGAACTCCGAGTGATCAATCCAGAAAGTTGAACACCTCTAAAGTGACTAAAAAGTCCCTTTAGAAAAGTGGTTCAACTCCGAAGTGCTCCACGTCGCTATGACCGATCCTAAGGAGTGAGTCTAGAGGCCTCACTAAATTGGAAAAGTCGCATCTGCAGAGGCCGGCAGAGAAAGACCCATAGTCTCTCCTGTCCCATACAAATACCTCTCTTTCCATGTATTTTGTTTGGAAGGAGGCCTGATGCAGAATACCGTCTTTCCTAACTCTTTCTTCTTGTCCATCCAAGAATCTAAAGAGTGGAGTGCCTTCTTCATCGAAATTGCAGGCTTCATTTTCAGAAAAGGCCGAAGAGTTTTGCCGTAGCCGAGCTCGAAAAGAGAGAACGAGGAGAAGGAGGAGCCGCCGGACTAAGAGAATCTCCACACTCTTGTAGCAATAATGAGGCTAAGACCTTATAACTCGAGAGTCCCTCATTAGAAGGAGGTTCGTCATCAGACAACTCGTCTAAACCTCGATCAGACGAAGGGGAAAGCTCATGTTTGGAGGGAGAGTCCTTCCAAGACCTCCTACGATCTGAAGGAGAGGAGCTCCTATTTGGAGAAGAGTCATAAATTCCAGGAACGAGTCTCCGACTCCTGCCCCTCCGGCTCTTGACTCTTGCCTCCTGGCTCCTGACTCCTCGCCTCCTGACCTCCGGACTTCCGGACTTCCTGACTCCTGGACTCCTGGACTCCTGACTCCTGGGGACTCCGGACTCCGGACTATGACCTCCTGACTCCTGACTCCGGACTCCTGACTCCGGACTCCTGACTCCTGACTCCTGACTCCGGACTCCTGATCTGGCTCCCTGGGCTCCTGACTCCTGACTCCTGACTCTGGCTCCTGGCTCCTGCCTCTGACTCCTGACTCCTGACTCTGACCTCTGCCTCTTGCCTCCTGGCTCTTTGCCTCCTGGCTCCTGCCTCCTGCCTGGATGGACTCCCACATCCTGGCACTTGGCTCCTGCCTCCTGTGATGACTCCTCACTCCTGGCCGGTGCCAGACATCTGATAGGTTCATCCAGGTTCGTACAGGAAACCTCACCCTCGAGTAGGAGCATCGATCCTGGCGGCAGATACCTCCATACGTCTGGAGGATCTTTTTGATCGGAAGGGAAGAGTCTTTCCTTCTAGGAGGCTCCTTTGACAGAACTCCTACAAAAGACGAAATCTGCTCTTGCATCGCCATCATGAATCTCTTCGTAACCTCCTCTTTATCCTCTTCGGGAGGAGGGGAAGGAGGAGGGGAGGAGTCCATAGCCTCCACCTCCTGCCTCCTTCTCACTCTGGTCGAAAGAATGGCTCTTCTTGCCTTCTTCACTCCCGAAGGAGACTCCTCAGGGAAGTTTTCTGGGCTCGAATCAATAGTTGGAGCCTTCCAACTCCTCTTGAGTGGTCGAGATCGATCTGAATCCCTCCAATCACGTCTCGGAGATGAAGATCCGACGACGAAAAAACACTCACGCAGGACGCTTTTACAATAGCGATCCTTGGCAGTCTGGGTGTCACAGAAACCGCCGAAGGGACACCTGATCGGTGGGGATTCTCCACAACCTCCTTTCGGTTTTCGACATTCCTTCTCCTCTGGGCATGTGAGCTTGGAAGAGGTCTAGACCTAGGAGCGTTGCTGAGCCGACCAGATGCCCCCTCCACTACACTGGGGGACACTCATATCACTGTCCACTGAATAATCCATAGCCTTACCTTGTATGGCAGCCATTTTGTTTTCCATCAACTTGAAGGCTGCTTTTAGATCCGCAAGTTCTTTTGCTGAATCTACAGGTTCTGCAATAGGAGAAGGGGCTGCAATGGAAGGAGAAAGTAGCAATACTTACCCTTGGGGAAGATCCCAAGCTAGGAATTAGTTCAGATCTCGAACTACTTAAACTTCTATAAGAAGCCTTCCTCACTCTTTCTCTCTCTAACTTTTTTAAATAATTAGTTAGATTCTTCCATTCGTTCTCACTCCAAATTAACCTCACATTCCTTGCAAGTAGTAAAAGAACATTCATACTCCCTGCAACCCTTGCATACCGTGTTTGAGGGTCTACCGAAGCTTTCGGCAACCTCACCTTACAGCCTACATTCACACAACGTCTCACAACCATTCCAGAGTCAGACATTTTTAAAGAAAAATCCAAAATCAAGTCCACAAAACAGTCCACAAAAGCGTATGCCAATCCAAACAATCCAGATACGTCACCAAAAGTCGGTCAGAAGATCAATTGCCGGTGAAAAAAGAAAAACCAATCGAGAGGAACCAACAACAATGTGATGGCCCGGGCGACAGAAGAATTCTGATTAGAAAACGGGAATGGTTCCTAGTCCTGCCACCCAGGGCAGGGCAGGACCGGTAGATCACCTGACCTACCGGTTAGCATGTGTCGCGAAATTTGAAATTCTGTCGGAGACGACGGAGTCTATAGCTAAGTATATATCTGGCAGGGAAGTTGAATGTATAAAATTACTAATGTATTTTACGTTATAAAAGAAAATCTTAGAACGAACACGAATACCGCGTGCGTACGATACAGATGATGCCGTGCAGTGGCCGAAGAAGCACGGCGCTACGTAGTAAATGCATGATGGGAGGGATGCTGACCAATAGGAGAGAAGGATCTCATGGCAGTGACTAGCATCAGGAACCAATGGGAGAGCAGGAGGATGGTGGCGAATCTACTCAGTTGGGGCGCGCGAGTTTCAAAATTGTTATCAGTGGTCCAGGCGAATCTTCGGACTTTTCAGCAACAACCTTTCATATCTTGAGCAATTTTCGTATGTATAGCCATAAAATTGTTTGTATTAATCTTTCTTATCTCGAGTTTTTCGTAAGTTTGAGCCTTTTGTATCTCGAGGTACCATGATAATAAAAAAAATGTTATTGTTATTATACAATTAAGTTTGTTCAGGAACCATTCCCATTTTCTATTCATATTTTATTAATGCCTCTGTCTCCTGAGGGGAGGAGGGCGGGCACTTTAATTATATATATCTGCCAGGTAAGTATGAACAAACTTAATTGTATAATAACAATAACATTTTGTTCATGAGCCACTTACCTGACAGATATATATATAGCTGAATCCCACCTTCGGATGGTGGGAAGAGACAGAATAGGATTTTTTAGGAAACTTAATTAAGTAGATGATATACATCTTGGTTCCTCACCTGTTTGCAAAGTAGACTATGTGATTACTGTCACGTAAGGCTGCTCTTGCTTAAATCAGAGTTGCCAGCCAGGTGGAGACCTGTAGTGCTGGTGCGCTCTGGATGATCTGTCAACGGGTACGAGACCTCAACGTGACAAGACCATCGAGGCCATACAAATGAGGGCAACGAAGCAACTGACCACCACTCCCGACCACTATTCACCAAAAAACCCCTTAAAACTAACTAAAGGATGGGAGATCTTCACATAAGACTCACACAACCTAAAAACACAACAACAAACTAACCTAATCTAACTAAGGGATAGGGAAAGAGCTACTTCGGACCCCAATACTGTGTCCGCAGAAACGTATGGCCCCAGTGCATTACAATCGTCATAAATCGTTCTCACATCCCTTAGGTATGTGAGGCGAAGACGGAGTACTCCTCCAAAAGGTGCAATCAAGAATGTCCTTGATTGACATGTTCTTTTGGAAGGCAAGAGAGGTAGCGACGGCTCGAAACTTCGTGCGCTTTCACTCGTAAGAGGCTCAAATCAGTCTTCTGGAAAGATGAATGAGCCCTCCCGAATGATGTCCCTTAGAAAGAAAGCAACAGCATTCTTCGATAAAGGTAACTCTGGTCTCTTCACAGAGCACCAGAGATTACCTGAGGGACCTCTTACCTCTTTCGTTCTATGCACGTATAACTTGAGAGCCCTGACCGGGCACAGGACTCTCTCTGGTTCTTGGCCCACCAGACTTGACATACCCTTGATCTCGAAAGTCTTCGGCCAAGGGTTCGAAGGATTTTCATTCTTCGCCAAGAAAGTTGGTCAACGAGCAGACAGCATTGTCTCCTTTGAATCCCATTAACTTGCTAACGCTTGAATTTCACTAACTCTCTTAGCCGTCGCAAGAGAAGTTAGGAAAAGAGCCTTCTTGTCAGGTCGAAGAGACGCTGCCTGAAGCGGTTCGAAAGGGCTTTGACATAAGGAATTTAAGGACTACGTCAAGGTTCCATGATGGAGGTCTCATTTGAGGAACCTTCGAGGTCTCGAAAGACTTTAAAAGGTCATGAATGTCCTTGTTGTCAGACAGGTCAAGGCCTCTGTGCCTAAAAACCGCTGACAACATGCTTTTATATCCCTTGATGGTAGGGACCGCTAATTTGCTGCACATTCCTGAGGAAGAGCAGAAAATCAGCTATTTGGTTCACAGAGGTCGAGGTCCGAGGAAGAGGAAACTCCCTCCTTTTTACACCATGCCCTGAAGGAAGCCCACTTCGATTGGTAAACAGCTCTTGTGGAAGCACGTCTTGCATGTGAGATTGCTCTCGCAGCTGCTTTCGAAAAACCTCTCGCTCTGGCCAACTTTTCGATAGTCTGAACGCAGTCAGACCCAGAGCGGAGAGGTTTTGGTGAAACCTTTCGAAGTGGGGCTGTTTGAGTAGATCTTTCCTCCAGGGCAATGTCCTTGGAAAGTCTACAAGGAAAAGACATGACCTCTGTGAACCATTCTCTCGCTGGCCAGCATCGGAGCGATCAGGGTTAAACCTCGTCCCTTCTGAGGCCGCAAACTTCCTCATGATTCCCCCAAAATCTTGAATGGTGGGAAGCGTACAAGTCTAGACCCGTCAATTCCAAAGCAAAGCGTCTACCGCGATTGCTTCTGGATCCGGACCGGGGAGCAGTAAAGAGGAAGTCTCTTGGTCCATTGACGTCGCGAATAAGTCGACCAGTGGACGTCCCCGCAACTTCAAAGGTCTCGACAAACGTCTTCGTTCAAGGTCCATTCCGTCGGTAGGACTTGTTCCTGACGACTGAGAAGATCTGCCCTGACGTTTTGCACTCCTGCAATGAATCTCGTCAGGATAGTCACATTTCTTCTCTTTGCCCACACCAGCAGAATCTCTCTCGCTAGGGAAAACAACGTTCTGGAGTGTGTTCCTCCCTGGTTTTTTAAATAAGCGAGTGCTGTGGATTGTCCGAGTTTTATCTGAACAATCTTGTTCTCCAAACTCCTTTCGAAGAACTGCAGGGACAGAAATACTGCTGCCAGTTCTTTGACATTTATATGCCAGGCTACCTGTTCCCCTCTCCAGGAGCCTGACACTTCCTTCCCTCCTCCAGTGTTGCTCCCCAGCCCGTGATGGAAGCGTCGGAGAACAACACTAGGTCGGGGCTCAGAAGACTTAGGGACACGCCCTCCTGAGCTTCTGAGGGTCCAACCACCATCTTAGATGGTTCTTGATCGAAGCGATATTCTCAATATTCGGCATTGAGATCGTCCCTTGGCCTTCCACTCGTCCGCAAGGAAAAATTGGAGAGGCCTGATGTGCAGTCTTCCCAAGGAAACAAAACCTTTCTAGCGAGGAAATGGTCCCCAGCAGACTCATCCATTCCTCGCCGAGCAAGTCTCTTTCCTTAGAAAGGCTGAGATCTTTTCTAAGCCTAGCCTCTGACGTTCCTGGGACTGGAAACGCTCGAAAAGCCCCCCACTGATCCATCTGAATCCCCAGATCACGATGGACGTGTGTTGGGGTTAGATGCGACTTTCGAGGTTGACCAGAAGTCCCAGGGACTTCGCTAGGCTAAAGTGAACTGCAAGTCCTTCAGACACTTCTCTCTCGACGACGCTCTGATCAGCCAGTCGTCGAGGTACAGGGAAACTCTTATTCCCGAAGAGTGTAAAGCCACCTCCGCTACGTTCTTCATTACTACAGTGAACACCATTGGAGCCGTGGTCAGTCCGAAACACATAGCTCTGAACTGCCACACTTTTTTGTCTAAGACAAACCTTAGATACTTTCTTGAAAGAGGGTGGATCGGGATGTGAAAGTACGCGTCCTGCAAGTCTAAGGACACCATCCAGTCGCCGGTCTTTTCCACAAAAAGATTGAGCCTGCTTACATCTAGAACTGGGACGCCAACCTGACGACTGCTTCGGTACTAGGAAGATCCTGTTGTAAAAACCTGGGGACCCCAGGTCCGCGACTTGTTCCACCGCTCTTTGTCGATCATCTGCTGAAGGAGATCGAATAATACTTTCTTCTTTTCTCCCTGATAGGATGGAGAAAGGTCTCTGGAGTCGTAGAAAGAGGAGGAAGATCTAAAAGGGGATCTTTGTTACCCCTGCTCCACGATCTTGAGGGACCAAGAGTCCGTGTCTCTCTCTCTCCACGCTCCCGCAAAAAACTTCAGTCTGGCTCCGACTGGTGTCTGAAGGACATGCTTCTCACTTGGAAGGCTTTGGCTTAAAGGAAGCTCTTCCTCGTGAAAACCCTCTCCCTCGAGGGGGGAGCCCCACGAAAGGGCTTTAACTTTCTTCGGCGGTCGAACCGCAGCTGAAGAGGTTGAAGGTACGGCTGACCGTCTTGTAGACTGGGCCAAAAAGGTCCTGAGTTGCCTTCTCTTGCAAACTGTTCGTCAGGTCCTTTACTAAAGTCTGGGGGAAGAGATGGTTCGAAAGAGGCGAAAAACGAAAACAGCAAATCCGCTTTCTGAGCTGGAGTTACCGAACGAGCTGTGAAGTTGCACAGCAAAGCTCTCTTTTTCATAAAGCCGTTTCCAAAATGAGATACGATCTCCTCCGAACCATCCCTCGACGGCTTTGTCCATACATGCTAACACGCTGGACAGCTCCCCCAGACTGAGAGATTCTGGGCTCCTCGCTTGCAGATCCAGAACTCCCAAACACCAGTCAAGGAAGTTGAACGCTTCCAGCGTCCGAGCAGACCCTTCAAATGATGGTCAGTCTCCGTAGAGGTCCAGGTTACTTTAGCAGAGGGTATAAGAGACCTCCTCTGCGAATCCACTAGGCTGGAGAAATCTCCTTGAGCCGAAGAAGGGATACGAACTCCTACTTCATCTTTGGTTCTATACCAAATGCCCCCTTTTCCGCGAGTCTAGCTGGCGGCAAGGCGAAGGTCGTCTTGCCTTGATCTCTCCTTCGTATCATCCAATCTTGGAGTTTCTTAAAGGCACGTTTCGTGGAGAGAGAAGTTTTCATCTCTACAAACTCTGGGTTTTTCCAGTTTTAGATGAAGAAAACTGCGAAGGAGGAGACTTGGGAGCTGCGGGCTGAAACTTGTCTTCGAAAGAAGAACGCAACAGCCGCACTAGGACTTTATAGTCTGAGATTGAAGGGGCTGCAGAAGGTTCCTCTTCAACCGAGTCAGCCGAACTACTCAGCTCTCCTTCTTCTCTAAACGGAAGAGGAGACCGTCTGTCCGGAGAGGGCGTCCTAATGTCGGGTCTTGGCTTGATCAAAGGACCCCTATCCTTGCTAGAGGCAGCCTTATTTCGGCTGTCTTCTCTATGACGCTTACTACTTGATGAAGGTAGAGCGTCCTGACGAGGACGAGCGTCCTTAGCGCCATCCGCGGCAGTCTCACTTGCCAGAGAAGCGTCCTTACGTTTCTCAAACGAAAGGGAAGACCTTTTCGCTGGAATACGTGCCTGTGCGCGTAAACTAGCGTCTGGGGGTACGACTTCTTGGTCGGAATCCCCAAAAACGTCGTTGAAAGAGCCCTGAACGTCCTGGCGAGCTTCCTGCCAAAGCGTCCTGGCAGCGTCCTGTCTAGCGTCCTGGCGAGCGTCCTGACGAACGTCCTGCTAGCGTCCTGCCAAGCGTCCTGACGAGCGTCCTGACAAGCGTCCTGACGAGCGTCCTGCCGAAAGTCCTGCCGAACGTCCTGCCGAACGTCTGCCAAGCGTCCCGCCTAGCGTCCTGCCTAGCGTCCTGACGAGCGTCCTGTCAAACGTCGTGCAGAGCGTCCTCCTCCAAAGCGTCCTGACGTAACGTCCTTCTAGAGGGACGAACGAGATCGGCGAATCGCCGCAGGAGAAGCGATCGGCGAACGAGATGAAGTAGGGTGGAGTTGAGAGGAGCTGCTTAGTCCTCTTGACAGGCAGTCTAAGGTCCTTCCTCCGCTTAGGCTCGACTGCTGCTGGGCGAAGTCCTCTGAGCCATAAGCGTGGATAGCTGGTCCTGAAGGGACAAAAGAATGTTCTTCGTCGGGGAAGAACGAACAGAGGAAGCAGGACTGATCCTGCGAGAAGACGAGGGGCGAGGGGACGCCTCCTTTCCTTTCTCACAGGTACAGCTACCTGCTTCTCAGGTATACGCTGTGCACGCAACCCAGCGTCCTCATCGGAGGAGATCTTACCCCTTTTCTGAGGCGGAAAAGCGTCATACGCATCTTCCGACGAAAGTGGCGAAAGAGGACGTGAAGCGTCCTCCGCACGAAACGTCCTTTTCAGAGGACGAGAGTCTCTCCGAGCGCTCCACCCCTTGCGTGGGGAGGACGCTTCGGAGACGAAAACAAAGCACTCTTTCAGGAGCGCGCTCGTGCGCGCTCCTTGGCAGCCTGGGACTTTGCTACAAGGCCTGCCGAAGGGACGCCAGATCGGTGGGAAGCCCCCGTGAATCCCTCTTGCGGCTTTCGACATACCTACTCCCTGGGTCTTGGGAGTCTGATAGAGGTCTAGGCCTAGAGGCATTATGGGGCCGATCTGACGCCCCCTCCACAACACTAGGGGCACGATCACACTTGCACCGAGCCAGTTTTCTTAAGGCTTTCTCACTTTTGGTGTCTCCAAGAGTGGCTAGAAGAGACTCCCAAAATCAGAGAGAGAGCATTCGCTTCTCCCGACACAGAATCAGAGCCCGAAGGCAACACAGGTTTAGGGGTTGCAAACTCTACAGGTGTTAATGTAGGAGAGATGTTAGCCTTACCTTTGGTAGAACCACTCCTGGAGGAAGACCACCTGATCCTATCGCGCTCCAATTTAAGGCGATAGGACTCATATACTCTCCAATCATCATCGGTCATTTCTCACATTCATTGCACCGATTATCAATCAAACATTATGCCCCCTACAACTCATACATACTGTGTGGGGGTCTACCGATGCTTTCGGTAGCCTCACCTTACAATCAGCCCTCCACACACACTCTGAAACTCACAGCACTTGATCCAGACATATCTTATATAGAAAAGTCAATCCAAAATCAAAAAACGGTCCACTATCGCGCATGCCAATTCAACAATCCAATTCAATACCAAAAAACCAATCAGATACTTAAAAGCGAGTCAAATTCCAAAAAATCCTGAGCAGAGGTCTGTAAACAGTTGTTTACCGACCAGCGACAGAAAAAAATATGAATAGAAAATGGGAATGGTTCCTGATATCCGCCTCCCAGCGGCGGGAATGGGTACTACCCACCTGGGCCGCCCACTGCATGTGCCGCGAGTTTTTGAAATTTCTGTCGGACTTCAGAAAATACAGCTATATATATATCTGTCAGGTAAGTGGCATGAACAAAATAATAATAACAATTATTATTATTATTATTTTTATCATGGTATTACTGCATTATCATAACCATTACACATGTGTGCACACATATTTGAACTAATATTATGGGTAGCCCTACATAGTGTGTACCTTTGTGTTAGCTGATTATGTAACAGGCTTATATAATGATAGTTATAATTACACTGACTGTAGAGTTGGTGTGCCGTCAAAATCCAGGATATATCATTAATGCGCCACCAAGTAATAAAGGTTGAGAACCTCTGCGCTGGCTAGTGGTTGTGAGTAGCCGTAAAGAGATGTAAACGAACCATCATACAGTCTCCTGGTATACAGTACAGTATACAAAATAACTTTAAAATATCATTCAGTATGTTGTATTGATAATAATTTTTTTCTCATAAAATATCCTTGTAAAATAAGGGCACTTTTCACAGGCGCTTTGTAATGAGACATCATTATCGGCGGAGTAATACCCATTGGAAGTAGATCCTCATAAATGTATTCCTTTAAATTGGAACGAATCCCGGTATTAAGGATAACTGGGGAGATATTGATATTGCAAAACCCTTTACGTAATTTTACTATAAAATACTACCAAGAAAATATTGCCCCTTAGTGAACAAAGCTCGAAGTCCAGCACGACTGGGAACTACAAATTATGAGTATCATAACTCTTGTAAGTCAAGCACGTCTGGGAATTATGAACAATGAGCTGACTGCACAATGTTCTGAAAGGTAAGAGCACTGTCTGAAACTGACAAAAAACACAAGTAGACTTTTTAAATATATACAGTCATACCCCTACATATGAAAGTCATTATGTACGAAAAATCCAGGTTACGAAGGCAAAGATGATTTTTTTGCTTCTGTGTACGAAAATTATTCAGGTTGCGAAAGCATGAATGTACTGTAAAGTCCGAGATTCGCCCGGGCTGCCGAGAACAATTTTAAAAATGTTATTGTTATTATACAATTAAGTTTGTTCATACTTACCTGGCAGATATATATATAGCTGTATTTTCTGACGTCCGACAGAAATTTCAAAACTCGCGGCACACGCAGTGGGCGGCCAGGTGGTAGTACCCATTCCCGACCGCTGGGAGGCGGAATATCAGGAACCATTCCCATTTTCTATTCATATTTTTTATTAATGCCTCTGTCTCCTGAGGGGAGGAGGGTGGGCACTTTAATTATATATACTGCCAGGTAAGTATGAACAAACTTAATTGTATATAACAATAACATTTTGTTCATGCCACTTACCTGACAGATATATATATAGCTGAATCCCACCTTCGGATGGTGGAAGAGACAGAATAGGATTTTTTGGGAAACTTAAATTAAGTAGTGATATACATCTTGGTTCCTTACCTGTTTGCAAAGTAGACTATGTGATTACTGTCACGTAAGGCTGCTTTTGCTTAATCACAGAGTTGCCAGCCAGGTGGGGACCTGTAGTGCTGGTGCGCTCTGGATGATCTGTCAACGGGTGCGAGACCTCAGCGCGACAAGATCATCGAGGCCATACAAATGAGGGCAACGAAGCAACTGACCACCACCTGACCAACTATACACAAAAACCCCTTAAAACTAACTAAAGGATGGGAGATCTTCACATAAGACTCACCACAACCTAAAAACACAACAACCTAACTTAAACCTAACTAAGGAATAGGGAAAGAGCTACTTCCGGACCCCAATACTGTGTCCGCAGAAACGTATGGCCCCAGTGCATTACAATCGTCATAGATCGTTCTCACATCCCTTAGGTAATGTGAGGCGAAGACGGAGTTACTCCTCCAAAAGGTGCAATCAAGGATGTCCTTGATTGACATGTTCTTTTGGAAGGCAAGAGAGGTAGCGACGGCTCGTACTTCGTGCGCTTTTACTCGGAAGAGGCTCAAATCAGTCTTCTGGAAAGATGAATGAGCCTCCCGAATGGTGTCCCTTAGAAAGAAAGCCACAGCATTCTTCGATAAAGGTAACTCTGGCCTCTTCACAGAGCACCAGAGGTTACCTGAGGGACCTCTTACCTCTTTAGTTCTATGCACGTAGAACTTGAGAGCCCTGACCGGGCACAGGACTCTCTCTGGTTCTTGGCCCACCAGACTTGACATACCCTTGATCTCGAAAGTCTTCGGCCAAGGGTTCGAAGGATTTTCATTCTTCGCCAAGAAAGATGGGTTCACGAGCAGACAGCTTATGTCCCCTTTGAATCCCATTAACTTGCTAAACACTTGAATTTCACTAACTCTCTTAGCCGTCGCAAGAGAAGTTAGGAAAAGAGCCTTCCTTGTCCGGTTTCGAAGAGACGCTGTCTGAAGCTGTTCGAAAGTGCTCGACATAAGGAATTTCAGGACTACATCCAGATTCCATGATGGAGGTCTCATTTGAGGAACCCTTCGAGGTCTCGAAAGACTTCAAAAGGTCATGAATATCCTTGTTGTCAGACAGGTCTAGGCCTCTGTGCCTAAAAAACCGCTGACAACATGCTTTTATATCCCTTGATGGTAGGGAAACGCTAATTTCTGCACAGTTCTGAGAAATAGCAGAAAATCAGCTATCTGGTTCACAGAGGTCGAGGAAGAGGAAAACTCCCTCTTTTTTACACCATGCCCTGAAGGAAGCCCACTTCGACTGGTAAACAGCTCTTGTGGAAGCACGTCTCGCATGTGCGATTGCTCTCACAGCTGCTTTCGAAAAACCTCTCGCTCTGGCCAACTTTTCGATAGTCTGAACGCAGTCAGACTCAGAGCGGAGAGGTTTTGGTGAAACCTTTCGAAGTGAGGCTGTTTGAGTAGATCTTTCCTCCAGGGCAATGTCCTTGGAAAGTCTACAAGGAAAGACATGACCTCTGTGAACCATTCTCTCGCTGGCCACATCGGAGCGATCAGGGTTAACCTCGTCCCTTCCGAGGCCGCAAACTTCCCCCAGAATCTTGAATGGTGGGAAGGCGTATAAGTCTAGGCCCGTCCAATTCCAAAGCAAAGCGTCTACCGCGATTGCTTCTGGATCCAGGACCGGGGAGCAGTAAAGAGGAAGTCTCTTGTTCCTTGACGTTGCGAATAAGTCGACCAGTGGACGTCCCCACAGCGTCCACAGGTCTCGACAAACGTCTTCGTGCAAGGTCCATTCCGTCGGAAGGACTTGGTCCCGACGACTGAGAAGGTCTGCCCTGACGTTTTGCACTCCTGCAATGAATCTCGTCAGGATAGTCACCTTTTTTCTTTTTGCCCACAGCAGAATCTCTCTCGCTAGGGAGTACAACGTTCTGGAGTGTGTTCCTCCCTGGTTTTTTAAATAAGCGAGTGCTGTGGTATTGTCCGAGTTTATCTGAACAATCTTGTTTTCCAAACTCTTTTCGAAGAACTGCAGGGACAGAAGTACTGCTGCCAGTTCTTTGACATTTATATGCCAGGCTACCTGTTCCCCTCTCCAGGAGCCTGACACTTCCTTCCCCCCTAGTGTTGCTCCCCATCCTGTGATGGAAGCGTCTGAAAACAACACTAGGTCGGGGCTCAAAAGACTTAGGGACACGCCCTCTTGAAGCTTCTGAGGGTCCAACCACCATCTTAGGTGGTTCTTGATTGGAATCGATATTCTCAATACTGCATTGAGATCGTCTTTGGCCTTCCACTCGTCTGCCAAGAAGAATTGGAGAGGCCTGATGTGCAGTCTTCCCAAGGAAACAAACCTTTCCAGCGAGGAAATGGTCCCCAGCAGACTCATCCATTCCCTCGCCGAGCAAGTCTCTTTCCTTAGAAAGGCTGAGATCTTTTCTAAGCCTAGCCGCTGACGTTCCTGGGACGGAAACGCTCGAAAAGCCACTGAATCCATCTGAATCCCCAGATACACGATGGACTGTGTTGGGGTCAGATGCGACTTTTCGAGGTTGACTAGAAGTCCCAGGGACTTCGCTAAGGCTAAAGTGAACTGCAAGTCCTTCAGACACTTCTCTCTCGACGACGCTCTGATCAGCCAGTCGTCGAGGTATAGGGAAACTCTTATTCCCGAAGAGTGTAGCCACCTCGCTACGTTCTTCATCACCACTGTGAACACCATCGGAGCCGTGGTCAGTCCGAAGCACATAGCTCTGAACTGCCATACTTTGTTGTTCAAGACAAATCTTAGATACTTTCTGAAAGAGGGTGGATCGGGATGTGAAAGTACGCGTCCTGTAAGTCTAAGGATACCATCCAGGGTCGCCCGGTCTCAACGCTCCCAGAACAGAATGAGGCGTCTCCATCGTGAATTTGGTCTTTTCCACGAAAAGATTGAGCCTGCTTACATCTAGAACTGGACGCCAACCTGACGACTGCTTTGGTACCAGGAAGATTCTGTTGTAAAAACCTGGAGACCCCAGGTCCGCGACTTGTTCCACCGCTCTTTTGTCGATCATCTGCTGAAGGAGATCGAACAAGACTTTCTTCTTTTCTCCTTG
Organism: Macrobrachium nipponense; assembly: GCF_015104395.2. Lineage (NCBI taxonomy): Eukaryota > Metazoa > Arthropoda > Malacostraca > Decapoda > Palaemonidae > Macrobrachium > Macrobrachium nipponense. Next base: position 144,027,211 of record NC_087200.1, on the reverse strand, counting down.
GTAGGATGGAGAAAGGTCTCTGGGAGTCGTAGAAAGAGGAGGAAGATCTAAAAAGGGGATCTTGTACCCCTGCTCCACGATCTTGAGGGACCAAGAGTCCGTGTCTCTCTCTCTCCACGCTCCCGCAAAATACTTCAGTCTGGCTCCGACTGGTGTCTGAAGGACATGCTTTTCACTTGGAAGGCTTTGGCTTAAAGGAAGCTCTTCCTCGTGAAAACCCTCTCCCTCGAGGAGCTGCTCTCGAGGGGGGAGCCCCACGAAAGGGCTTTACTTTCTTCGGCGGACGAACTGCAGGTCCTTTACCAAAGTCTGGGGGAAGAGATGGTTCGAAAGAGGCGAAAACCACAAATCCGCTTTCTGAGCTGGCGTCACGAACGAGCTGTGAAGTTGCACAGCAAAGCTCTCTTTTTTTAACAAAGCTGTTCCAAAGTGAGATACGAGCTCCTCCGAACCATCCCTGACGGCTTTGTCCATACATGCTAACACGCTGGACAGCTCCCCCAGACTAAGAGATTCTGGGCTTCTTGCTTGTATATCCAGAACTCCCAAACACCAGTCAAGGAAGTTGAAGACTTCCAGCGTCCTGAGCAGACCCTTCAAATGATGGTCAGTCTCAGACGCGGTCCAAGTTACCTTGGCAGAGGGTAAAAGCGACCTCCTCTGCAAATCCACAAGGCTTGAGAAATCTCCCTGAGCCGAAGAAGGGATACGAACTCCCACTTCATCTTTGGTTCTATACCAAATGCCCCCTTTTCCACTAAGTCTAGTTGGAGGCAAGGCGAAGGTCGTCTTACCTTGGTCTCTCCTTCGTATCATCCAATCCTGGAGCTTTTTAAAAGCACGTTTTGTTGATAGAGAAGTTTTCATCTCTACAAACTCCGGGGTTTTCCCAGTTTTAGATGAAGAAAACTGCGAAGGAGGAGACTTGGGAGCTGCGGGCTGGAATTTGTCTTCAAACGAAGAACGCAAGAGACGTACAAGGACTTTATAGTCCGAGATAGAAGGGGCTGTAGCAGGTTCCTCTTCAGCCGATTCAGCCGAACAACTTAGCTCTCCTTCTTCTCTAACCGGCAGAGGAGACCGTCTGTCAGGAGAAGGCGTCCTAATGGCGGGTCTTGGCTTTATCAAAGGACCCCTATCCTTGCTAGATGCAGCCTTATTACGGCTGTCTTCTTTATGACGCTTACTGCTCGTTGAAGGCAGAGCGTCCTGAGGAGGACGAGCGTCCTCAGCGCCTTCCGCAGCAGTCTCACTTGCTCGAGAAGCGTCTCTACATTTCTTCGCTGGCATACGTGCCTGTGCACGTAAACTAGCGTCTGGGGGTAAGACTTCTTGATCAGAATCCCCAAAAACGTCTTGAAAGGAGGTCTGAACGTCTTGCCTAGCGTCCTGCCAAGCGTCCTGGTGAGCGTCCTGGTGAGCGTCCTGCCGAGCGTCCTGTCTAGCGTCCTGACGAACGTCTTGCCTACGTCCTGCCAAGCGTCCTGACGAACGTCCTGCTTAGCGTCCTGACGAGCGTCTTGACAAGCGTCCTGACGAGCGTCTTGCCGAACGTCCTGCCGAACGTCCTCGTACAGAGCGTCCTCCTCAAAAGCGTCCTGACGTAACGTCCTTCTAGCGGACGGACGAGATCGGCGAATCGCCGAAGGAGAAGCGATCGGCGAACGAGACGAAGTAGGAGAAGGCGAAGGAGACTGCTTAGTCCTCTTGACAGGCAGTCTAAGGTCCTTCCTCCGCTTAGGCTCGACTGCTGCTGGGCGAGTCCTCTGAGCCATAAGCGAGGATAGCTGGTCCTGAAGGGACAAAAAACAAAAGATGTTCTTCGTCGGGAAGAATGAGCAGAGGAAGCAGGACTGATCCTGTGAGAAGACGAGGGGCGAGGGGACTCCTCCTTCACTTCGAGGTTACAGCTACCTGTTTCTCAGGTATACGCGCCTGTGTGCACGAAACCTAGCGTCCTCATCGGAGGAGATCCTACCTCTCTTCTGAGGCGGAAAGACATCATAAGCGTCTTCCGACGAAAGCGGCGAAAGAGGACGTGAAGCGTCCTCCGCAAGAAACGTCCTTTTTAACGGACGAGAGTCTCTCCGAGCGCTCCACCCCTTGCGTGGGGAGGACGCTTCGGAGGACGAGAAGCACTCTTTCAGGACGCGCGGTCTCGTGGCATGGGTCCTTGCCAGCCTTGGGTCCTTTGCTACAGGGACTGCCGAAGGGACGCCAGATCGTGGGAAGCCCCCGTAACCCTCTTGCGGCTTTCGACATACCTCCTCCCTGGGTCTTGGGAGTCTGATAGAGGTCTAGGCCTAGAGGCATTATGGGGCCGATCTGACGCCCCCTCCACAACACTGGGGGCACGATCACACACTTGCACCGAGCCAGTTTCTAAGCTTTCACTTTGGTCTCCAGAGTGCGAAGAGACTCCAAAATCATAGAGAGAGCATTCGCTTCTCCCGACACAGAATCAGAGCCGAAGGCAACACAGGTTTTAGGGTTGTAAACACTACAGGTGTTAGTGCAGGAGAGATGTTAGTCTTACCTTTGGAAGAACCACTCCTTGAGGAAGACCTCCTGATCCTATCGCGCTCCAATTTAAGGCGATAGGACTCATATACTCTCCATTCATCATCAGTCAATTTCTCACATTCATTGCACCGATGATCAATCAAACAATTAAGCCCCCTACAACTCATACATACTGTGTGGGGGTCTACCGATGCTTTCGGTAGCCTCACCTTACAATCAGCCCTCACACACACTCTGAAACTCACAACACTTGATCCAGACATATCTTATAGAGAAAAGTCAATCCAAAATCAAAAAACGGTCCACTATTGCGCATGCCAATTCAACAATCCAATTCAATACCAAAAAAATCAATCAGATACTTAAAAGCGAGTCAATTCCAAAAAATCCTGAGCAGAGGTATGTAAACAGATGTTTACCGACGGCGACAGAAAAAAATATGAATAGAAAATGGGAATGGTTCCTGATATCCGCCTCCCAGCGGCGGGAATGGGTACTACCACCTGGGCCGCCCACTGCGTGTGCCGCGAGTTTTGAAATTTCTGTCGGACGTCAGAAAATACAGCTATATATATATCTGTCAGGTAAGTGGCATGAACAACTGGCGCAACGCTAACCTCAGTAGACTCTCCACATCCTCCCGCTCTCCCATTGGTTCCTGATGCTAGTCATCGCCGTAAGATCCTGTTCTCCTATTGGTCAGCGTCTGTCCCATCATGCCTCTATGTAAAGGTGTTCCTTGACCATTTCAGTGCAGCAGTGTTATCGTAAACACCTGAAATTCATTCGTTCACATAGATTTCGTTTAACATAAATTTGTTAGTGATTTTGCTTAATTTACTGTAAGTTACTTTATCGTATTGTGTGTGAACTTAATTACGTACTTACGTTATTAGCCATGGGTCCCAAGAATGTTGGTGAAGTTCACGGGTAGAAAAACACAATTGTAAGCTAAAACTCTTATATTCTAGTAATATTCAATCATTTACCTTCATTTTGCAACAAATTGAAAGTCTCTAGCACAATTTATGAATTTATGAAAAAAAACCACCTTCCTTACGTCCGCGCAGTAACTCTTCCCAAAAAAAAATGATATTTTCATGATAAAATAAATTTTTGAACATACTCACCTGGTAGTTATATATATAGCTGACATCAGGGATGTACGCTATATATACATGTATAACTACCAGGTGAGTTAGATGTTTAAAAATCACATTTTTTCATGCGATTGTCGTAATGTTTGCACCATTTTAAATTAGCCGTTACATAAAGTTCTATAAATGAAAATGTGCGCAATTTCATGTAGAATACACAATAAATGATTGATGGTTGTAGCGTTTCTCATTTTCGAAATATTTGCATATAAATCACGATAAATAGAAAAAAAACACATTCAGTCAATTTTGACTCTACCGATAGTTGAAAAACGCAATTGTAAGCGAAAACTTTTACAGTCTAGTAATATTCAGTCATTTATCTTCATTTTGAAACGCATTCGAAGTCTCTAGCACAATATTTAGATTTATGGTGAATTTTTAAAAAAAACTTTCCTTCCCTCCGCGCGCGGATTCTCCGCCGCAAATCTCCGAAATGCGTACTTCGCATTCTCGTAATATTTGCTCCGTTTCATATTAGGTGTTTCATAGAGTTTTATATATGAAAATGTATGCAATTTCATGTAAAATACAACAAAAAATAATTGAAGGTTGTAGCTTTTCTCATTTTTGAAATATTTGCATATAAAAAAATATATTTAAAAAATTTGACATTCGGTCAACTTTAACTCGTCCAAAATGTTAGAAAACTGCAATTGTAAGCTAAAAGTCTTACAGTATAGTAATATTCAATCATTTATCTTCATTTTGAAAAAAATTGGAAGTCTCTAGAACAATATTTAGATTTATGGTGAATTTTTGAAAAAAAAAATTTTTACGTCCGTGCGTTACGAATTCATACATCATTTTGTGATAATATTTTCTCTGTGTTGCTTTGATCGTTTTATAATGTGTTATGTACCAAAATGATCGCAATTTAGTGTCCAATACAACAAAAAAAATTAACTCTTTAGCTTTAACCGTTTTGCTCACAGCGCGATTTGAATACAATTATATATGAAATTTTGTTTTTGCGCTATCATATATCGCATTATTTATATATGATAGATATTTTTTTTCATTTCTGATGGTTACATACTAAACTTCAGGCAATGACAAAAAAAGGAGCCAAAAATGAACTCTTAATCTTGAAAACTAAGCGCTCTGTGATTTTTAAAAAATATTTTTTCTGCTTCCGTGCTCACTCCGAGACCCCCCGGCATACGGAAGACAATTTTTATTATACCCCTTCGGCGTAAGATGTTAATGTAAGGGAAAATGTTGAGAAAACTCTTGATGACTTGTTAGATTTAGATATTATTGAGTTAGTTCAAGGTCCTACTGAATGGGTTTCAGCTCTTGTTTTTGTCCCAAAAACTGTTATCAGTGATGAACTGAGGCTGTGTTGATATGAGGAGAGTTAATGAGGCTATTTTAAGAAGCACCCTATTCAAACAATAGATGAATTGTTAATTGACATGAATGGTGCTGTTATATTTTCCAAACTTCATTTAAAGTGGGGATTCCATCAAATTGTTTTAGATCCAAAGAGTAGATATTTGACTACTTTTGTTACTCATAAAGGGTTGTTCAGGTATAAAAGATAGTTGTTTGGAGTTAACTATGTTCCTGAAGTTTATTAACATATTTTGTAACAAGTTTTGCATGATTGCGAAGAATCTAGTATTAGCTGATGATAATTGTGTTTTGGTAATGTTACAAGCATGGTTAGATATTGCCAACATTGTGTGATAGAAATTTAACTTTAAACCCAGATAAATGTAGTTTTGGAATGAAAAAGTTAATTTTCATGGGACACGTTCTCTCAAAGAATGGCATTAAACCTACTGATGTTAAAGTTGAAGGTGTAAATGAGGCTAAAAGGCCAGAGAATGTAAACGAGATTAGTAGTTTCCTTGGTCTTCTCAATTACTGTAGCATATTTATCAATAATTTGTCAATTGTAGAAGAGCCTTTAAGAAGGTTAACTAGAAAGAATGTAACTTGGCAGTGGGGAAGTGAAACATGAACATTCATTTCAAGAATTAAAAAAAAAAAAAAGAGGCTTGCATCTGGTGAAAGCAAGGCATATTTTAATCATGTACTGCATACCCAAGTGATTATAGATGCTAATCCAGTTGGACTTGGAGCTATTTTAGTACAAAAACAAAATGATGGATGGTTCAAACCAGTAACGTATGCTAGGAGGTCACATTGACAGATGTCAAACATCGTTACTCTCACACAGAAAAAGAGGCACTTGCAGTTTTATGGGCTTGTGAGAGGTTTAGATTGTATGTTTTAGGTATTCATTTTGAAGTGATAAATGATCATTAACCACTTGAAGTAATCTATTCTTCCAAGTGAAAAAAAAACCTCCTTTCCGTACTGAAAACTGGGTTCTGAGACAGAGCCTTTCAACTTTGAAGTAAAATACAAACCCAGAAGGGCTAATGCATTGTCTAGACTACCCCTTCCAGATATTCCTAAAGGTAATGTAGCAGAGGAATTGCAAAAAGTGCAACATCTGTAGCCTTAACTACTAGGGAAATTCAACAGCAGTCTGGTGTTGATATGGAGTTGAGTAAAGTTCGAAAAGCTGTTAGGACTGGTGATCGGAACAATGTTCCAGCTTTTAAGCATATGTATTCAAGATTAAGTATGTATCCTTGGTTGTTTATTATTAAGAGGACAAAAAATTCCAAAATCTTTGAGAAAAGATTCTTGATTTGGCCCTTGAGGGACATCAAGGTATTGGAAAGTGTAAAAATAGATAAGTAAGTAAGTTTGGTGGCCTGGTACAGATACAGAGGTTAAAAATGATGTGAAGAATTGTAAAGTATGTTTATGATTGAGCAGTAATAACCGGCCAGAACCACTAAAACCAACTTCTTTACCAGAAAGACCATGGCAACATATTGGGATTCTTTGCCAAGCAGTGAACATTTATTAGTTGCAGTAGACTATTATTCTAGATGGTTTGAAGTAGGAATATTGTATTCTACCAGTACTCCGTTATCGGCGGGGGTTCCAGTCTCTGTGGGCTGCTGATAAACGAAAACCGTCATTAACTGAAACTCAGAGATTTATGGTGCTTATGACACTGATAACTGGTTAATGGCACCTATGTTAGGTATGTTATGGAGCCATAACTCTATCATCTGCACCTTATGGCACCAAACTGAAATGAAGCCCGTTATGGCACCATAAATCACTGATTTTAATGGGGCTGGACTAGTGCCATAAAACCAGGTTGCCATTGACAGTCCACCAATAACCAGGGACTGCCTGTGTAGTAAAATGTCTGGATAATTGGTTCACATCTCATCGTTTGCCAGAACTCCATGTAACAGATAATGTAAAATTTACTTCTGCTGAATTTAAAGATTTTTTTTTAGATTAAATATTGTCTGTCATACAAAAGCAACACCACATTCACCACAGGCCAATGGTGAAGTGGAGAGGCAAAATAGATCAATTATGAGGGTTATTAAAACCATTTGAGCTGAAAGTGAAGATTGGAGGAAGGAACTTGATACTTTTTAAAAAAATGAGTTTTGGAATGAGTGTAAAGAACATGATTTTCATGGCAGAAATTATGATATCGAGTTCCTTTTAGATGTTGCAGAGTCAGGTCAATAACAACCAAATAATGTACTCCAAAATCATGGTGATAGTCATGTATTAAGAAGACCAACATACAGTAATACTAATGTTGAAAGAGGGTCTACTAGAACAAGGAATCTCCCGAGTTATTTAAATGATTAGGTATGTAAGGCAATGGTGTACATTATTTCGTTTGGACAGTAAAGTATTACTATCCAGGCTTGATGTTGCTCTACATGGGACTTTATTCTGTAACATGTACTATAGGTATGCATTCTGATTACATAGCAGTGATGTGTAATGTTTTTTTGATGAGTTTCTATTTTTGTTTTTTAGTATTAAAAGTAATACCTAGGTAGGTAGTAGGTATACGTGATTTTTGAAGTGATATGAATACTGTACTGTACACACTTATAATGGAAAAATATGAAAGCTACTGAATTTAGGTTTATCTTTTTACTGTGTTCCAAGAAGTAGCAGGTGACTTGAGAACTACTAGGTAGCAGCCTAGCTAAAGATGTGCCCACGAACTTGTAGGCGTTTCATCTCAGCCATCCTCCATAACCTACCTAAGGTACTTGAATTGGGGTACTACAAATCATACACTAGCCCAACCAAAAAATTAAAAATTTGGCCTAAGGGTATCTCCAACCCTTAAGCCTAGGACTGCTGTAGCCTAACTGCCTAGACTAGGCCTACCCCTATACTACCTTGTAGTAGCTACTCGTAAAAAACCTAAACTGTTTACATGTGCATTGTCAGACAAAGGACAAACACCAGAATACCCACTTAAGAAATAAATATGTCTACTATAAGTAAGCTTGCGCTGGGTGAAATCAGACCTACCTAAGCCTCACAAGGTAGGTACTACCTAGGCCTAGTAGCCTATAAGCCTAACGGAACCTCACGTGAGAAAATTACTTAGCTGCAACACTTCTTATCTAGAGATGAAATTGTAAAATGTGTAAGCACAATAACTTGAAGATTATGCCAAATTACACCAATGTTGCACAACCCTAACAGAAATCTAAAGAGCCGAGATCGAATACCTAATCTTACAATAAAATGCCACACTTTCATGGGACGATGGATACCTAGCCATTACCAATGAAGCCTCGTAGTGATGTTTTAGCACACATTTAATAGATACTTAAACCTTTAAATATGTATTAAATGACATTTGAGCATTTCCTAAATACGGAAGAACTCACCCAGTCTCTCTCTTGTTATCCATAATCGTAATTAATCGAGAAAAGGACAAATGTAACGGGAAATTTATCTGGGCGACGCAAGTTGGCAGAGCAATTTCGGCGCCAAGTTTGTTGACACGATCAGCTGGGAGGCGCCACCACAGTCCACAGATGATTACCTATAACCCACGTTTTTTCATTTATATTAAAATAACAGATCATTTTATGATTCTGCACTCTATCGATAATTTTATGTGAATTATTATTTCCATTATGAACAAATCTAAAGACATAACAAATTGAAAGTTTATTAAAATGTTTTTCAAAGCAGTTTATCTCAAGATTTAATTTTGGCGGCGAATTCAACTTGAATGTTTTGCCTGTATGGTATGAGTAAGAAACATTTATTAAAATGATACTGCATAAGTATCAATGCGGACATAATGATCAAAGTTTCATGAACGTGTGAGCCTATTAATACGCAACGGTGGATTATTGATAATAAATTGTCGATGAAGAACCATATATATTGCATATAGTAAAAACCTGTTACCATCACATTGATTAGAAAATACTTAAACGAAGATACTCTGAAAACAGCAACTTGCAACTAAATACTTTCAGGCTTGACTATTTTTATAGGAAGCATTGTTTGGAAACAGTTTGTAAACTGTTCGTAAATAGTTTGCAACCTGTTTCCAAACAGTTTGGAAACTGTTTCCTGCACACTTTCCAAACAGTGAGTTTTTTGGTTATGAATTTTCCATGTTATTTTGAAGTACAAATGCTAGTATAACAACACCCATGGCAAGGGTCTGTAAATAAGACAAGACCCGTGTTAATCAGATCCCTACTCAGATCCTGTCAACCCAGGATATCGCTAACCAGTGAAATGAGCAAGGCTAAGGAGGAAAAAAATAAAGGTAAACATAATGAACTATTTTACTAGATTTCCTAATCAGGATGCTCTGCTCCCAAGTCGAGCCATAACAAGTAGCTACCAACACATCAACACATGCCCACATAATAATTTTCTTCATTGCAATGAAATAGTCTTTGTCATTTTAATTGAAAAGCTAAATTACAAATAAAAACATAAAACAATAATGGTAAATTCAAACTGCTCATTTGGTAAGATACTATATATCATTTTAAACCTTATTCTAAGTACAACTTAATTTCGAATATGTGAAAATAATTTATGTGGCATAAATATATCATGCCAAAAAAAAGTGCCTATAAGGATGGTAATGTGAGGCCTGGAACCAGACAAGGAGAAAGCTCTAATTAACTTGATTAAATGTTGTTGTTTTTGATTAAGCTGACCTTGTGCCAGCACGGGCTCTTGCTAACAGAGCAGCCCGTAATCTTTATTAAACAGAGACGGCCGTATATGAGGCAGTAGTGCAGACGGAAACGTAGTGTCCTTCACGCATGCACATACAAAAAGGGACGAGTCCCAGCTGCGATTGTGTTTTAACAGCTGAAAATATACATATATCTTTGTGCAGCGAGTACATTTTTACATGATATATATTGGCAGATAGGCTGTGAAATGCTCTATATTTTAGTATATGTCTGGGGGCACTATCAGATTCTGGCGAGGCTGTGTTCCGAGACGGTGTCCTGTGAGGGCCTTCTGCAGGGGCGTCTTTGTCAGGAATAATGGCAGGCTTCAGACTGTCTATCGTGACCCATTCCTCACTGCCAATGATTGAGACAAGGAATGCCTTCTTCTCTCGGTGGATGATGCAGTGCGGTCCTCACTAGGGTCTCATTAGGGGCGGGTGGGTGGCGTCGTTTCGTATGAAGATGTACAGGCAGGAGTCCAGGGCCCTCAGTTGGAACTGCTTCCTCCTGTCGGTGTAGGTCTCTTGGCAGGGAACACATTTCTGGGTGACTGCCTGGAGTCGTGCCAGTGGGATGTCGGGGTCATCACCGTCGGCAGGGAAGAATTAACCTGGCACTCTCCGGGTCTCGCCATAAACTTTCTCTGCCAGTGATGGGTCGCTGTTGGCTCTTGGGGCGGTGTGGAGGCCAAGGACCCACAGTAGCTGTGCCTTCCAGTCGGGGCCTGTGCAACGTGCCATCAGAGAGGCCTTGAGGGAGCGGTGGGTCCTTTCCACCATGCCGTTGGCTGCAGGTTTGTAGGTCGTGGTCGTATGGTGCTTGGTCCCCATCAGGCATACCAGGGAGGTCCAGAGTTCTGAGATGAAGGCGGTTCCCCAGTCTGCAGTGATGTCATCTGGCACTCCGAAGCGGCTGATCCAGCTGGATTGGAGGGCTTTGGCACAGGCATCTGTGGTGGCTTCTGGCCACCTGGTGAACCGGTCGATCACTGTCAGGAGGTATCTGGCAGCGCTGGATGGAGGAAGGGAACCAACAATGTCAATGTGGATATGCCCGAATCTCTGCCTGGGTTGAGGGAAGGTGCCTATTTCCAATTCAGTGTGCCTTCCTGTCTTGCTGCTCTGGCACGCAATGCATTTCCTGGCCCACTCCCAGGAGTTCCTCTTGTTGCTGTCCGAGAGACTGTGGATACGTCGAATACCTGCTGCCTCTGGGAGGCGGGTATCAGGGGGCGTGGGCAGCTGGTGCTGGTGTCGCAGAGGAGTGTTGCCTTGGATGGGCCGAAAGGAATGTCTTTCCATCGGAGGGTGGTGATGGCGGTCGGGTGGGCTGGTACTTCGAGGTCAGAGGCTTGCTCATGCGCTAGGTCCTTGTAGTTCACGCCTAGATGCAGGGAGTTTATCTCGCTCCTCGAGAGGATGTCGGCTACAGGGTTCCTTCCGCCAGGGGGTTACTTGATGGAGCACCCGAATTTGGAGACGGCCGTGAGATGACATTGCTGTCTTGTGGACCAAGCGTCACCCGCCTTGAAGAAGGCGTGGATCAGCGGCTGGTGGTCCTTGCTTATGGTGAATCAGACGTCTTCCAGGAGGTATTTGAAGTGGCGGATGGCCTGGTAGACAGCGAGGAGCTCACAGTCGAAGGTGCTGTAGAGGGTCTCGGCGGGTTTCAGTTTCCTGCTTAAGTAGGCTCGCTGCGTGGGATCCCGTTGACCAGCTCTTCCAGGACAGCACCACATGTGTTGCTGCTGGCATCGGTGGTGAGTCTCAGGGGCACGTCGGGGTCCTTGTGAGCCAGGGTTGTGGGTCTGCTGAGGGACGACTAGGTATAGTGGAAGGCACACTGTTGGGTTTCTCCCCACATTAGTTTCTTTGGCTTGCCCTTCAGGACCTCAGTCAAAAGACAAATGGTGCGGGCGATGTCCGGGATGAATCTTCTATAGTAATTCACCATCCTGATGAACTCTTGGAGGGCCTTGACTGTCGTCAGCATCGGGAACTTCTCCACTGCAGCCACCTTCAATGCCATGGGATGTACTCCTGCCGGGGTGATCTAGTGGCAGAGGAAATCCACCTTCTCATCGCCAAAGGTGCACTTGTCGAAATGGATGACACGCCTGTTCTCCTGCAGGCACTTGAGGACAGCCTGGATGTGGTTCAGGTGCTCCTCCGGCGACCTGGAAAGTATGAGGATGTCGTCCACATAGCAGACGCAGAAGGGTAGGTCGCCAAGGATGCTGTACATAAGGCACTGAAAAGAGGCTCCGGCGTTCTGCAGGCCAAAGGTGGAGAAGGCAAACACGAAGGACCTGAAGGGCCTGATGATCGCCGTCTTTGGGATTGCATCGGGATGGACAGGAACCTGAAAGTAGGACTTTCAGAGGTGATTTTAGAGAAGATCTTTGCTCCGTGGAGAGGCCCAGTGAGGTCCTGCATGTTCGGCAGGGGGTAACTGTCGGGCGTGGTGACGAGGTTCAGGCAGCAGTAGTCACCACAGGGCCTCCACATATTGTCTACCTTCTTCACCATGTGGAGGAGGGATGCCCATGGGCTTGTGGCCTTCCTACAGATGCCCATTTCCACGAACATGTTCTTGGCTTCCTGAAGGAGCTTCAGCGGGAGGCGGCGGAACTTGGCGTGCATCGGGAGGTCCTTGGTATCGATGTAATGGTATACACCATGCTTGGGTATGGACCCTGCCACCTGGCGAAGCTCAGGTCCGAAGACACCTTGGAACTCTTGTAGGAGGGAGGCGTACCTGTGGGGAAAAAAAGAGCAGACGGTGGGTGCCCTGGGTCCTGTGGTGAGTGGGGGAGAGAAGCAGTTCTTGGTGTCGAGGAGGCGTTGGTGGGCTACATCCATGAACCCGTGGTGGGCTAGGAAATCCTCCCCCAGGCGAGGGATTCGTAGGTCGGCAATGATAAAGGTCTGGCCCAGGAATCTGATGGTCTGGGTCCTGTTACCATAGAGCGGCTACAAGGGTGGTTGGGGGCACAGCTGCAGTCCCCTGCCAACGGGGGAAACACCGACTGCATGGCACCAGTGTTGACCAACATCCTGTGGCTGGAGATGGTGTCCTCGACGTGAAATCCTTTGGGGCAAGACTTCATTACTGCCACTGCCATGGGGGCGCCCTTGGGCTCTGCCTCCATCATTTTATGGAGGCATGAAGGGGCAGGGGTGCTCGCACTTCCTCGCCTTACTGCCAAACTTCTGGTGGAAGTGGCACCATCCATTGTTCTGGTGGGGATGCGATGTTCTCCTTCTCTGGAAGGCTGCATTGATCCGTGCCTCCTTGGGTTCCTCCTGCTGCAGGCTGTTGGCTGACGGTGGGGCGGAGAGTTTTGTGGCCTGGGTGGCGGTGAACAGGCTGAAGGCGTGCTCCACCAGGCTCTACATGTCCAGGTCTTCTGTGCGTCAGGGATCTGGCTGCGGACCTGGGGCGCGAGTTGTTGGAGGAAGAGATGTCAAAGGAGGCTTACCTCCTTCCTGCGTCCTTGGTGGTCCACCTCTGGCCGCACTACTAGGTCCTGGAGCTTGTGCCAGGCTAGCCTCGGGTCTGCGGTGGTCATGGGGTTGACCACCAGGTCGAAGATGTGGGCGGCTCTCTTGGGGACCGGAAGGGAGAGGGCCTGGATGAGCTGGGTCTTAAGGCCTTTGTAGGGCAGCGCTCCGAGCTGGCTGGCCATCCAGGGGGCGAGGCGGTTGAACACGTCCTCTGGGAAGGCTGCAGCAATGAGGTCTGCCTTGATTCCTTCCCTGGTGATCCGTGGAGCCGGAACTGGATATCCATGTGGTGTAGCCAGGCTGCAATGTTCTGTCTGGAGAAGGGTGGCAGTTTGATGGAGTGGGGTTCCACCAGCACAGTGGCTATGTGCAAGGACGTCAATTATTGCACGAGTCGGGCCATCAAGGGATTGTCCCACAGGTCGGGGCATCAAAGAACCAAAGGAACGGTGATGGACAGCTCCCAGTTTTTGAGCTGAGTTCTCCATGTCTGCCAGCTCACTCTTACAGTCGACAGGTGTCATAAATGGTGAGCCAAACCGTGAGATAAACACCAAAACACTCTTGTAGAGGACATGCCATTTTGAGTCCGCTAATGGCATTGTGGTCGACTGTGGATAGGAGCAACAGAGAACCTAGACTGAGTGCCGTATGGGTCCGTTAAAGGTTTTCTGGGGTAGTTGGCCTGAGCTGCTACCGTCCTAATCCGGGAGGTCACCAGTTGTGAGGACTGGAATCAGACAAGGAGAAAGCTCTAACTAACTTTATTGAATGTTGTTTGAGATTAAGCTGGCCTTGTGCCAGCACGGGCTCTTGCTCCTAGAGCAGCCTTTATTGAACAGAGACGGCTGTATATGAGGCAGCAGTGCGAACGGAAATGTAGTGTCTGTCATGCATGCACATAGCAAAAGGGATGAGCCCCAGCTGCGATTGTGTTTCTTCCCAGCTGAAAATATGCATATATCTTCGTGCATATTGTACATTTTTATATAATATATATATATCATAGGATAGGCCGTGAAATGCTCTACATTTTAGTTTATGGTATAAAAAGTATGTACAGGGGAAGGACGGACATTTGGCAAAATGCCATCCTTACAGTAACAAGAAGGGAAAGAATCTTGGTTGGACAAATGCTAGACCTACCTTAATGACTCAACTTTCTTTCCCAACAATGAATCAAAATTACTCTCTTGTGATAGCCCTTACTGAATAAATCTAAGTATAACCCCAAAGCACTAGATCAGAAAGAATGATTGATTGATTGTGTATTATATCTGGCGTTACAACATCTGGGTAATTGACACAGAAATAAATTAAATATAAAAAAATTAAATTTTTGATAAATTTCATATAAAAATCTATAAATATATTGTATAAAAATTTTGTTCATATATAAAAGTTCTTACATAGACAATCTATGTATAATTTAAATTTGGTTAAGGAGGCCAGCCTCCCTCATAAAAATATATAACTACTCTATATTACAATCCTTTCCAAGAATTGTAGCTAGGATAAAATTACCTACTCTGTCACGACCCCAAGACATGAACCTATGTCTCAAATTCCCAAGTCTGGGACATTCAACCAGCAAATGTCTCACAGTTAAGGGCACAGTACAGTTCTCGCAAAACGGAGGATTTTCACGAGACATCAAGAACCCATGGGTGAGTCTTGTATGTCCAATCCTCAATCTGCACAACATCGTTTCTTGTCTCCTTGGCATATATGGATATGACCAAGGAGACACTGAAGACGTGATACTACACATTTTTTGATTGTTTTAAAATATCCTCCCACTGGGACTGCCAACATTTTTTAATTCTCTGACCTACTAGAGGATACAAATCCCGATATGGTAGTAGGCATCTTGTGGGTTCTGGGGAGCTGACATCAGACTTTGCAAGTTGGTCAGCTTTCTCATTCCCAGCCACCCCAACATGAGAAGGCACCCAACAGAACTTTATTTCTTTCCCTCTTCTTTTTAGTAAAAGCAGCCATTCCAATATATCTAAAATCAGAGGGTTAAAGGGTTAAAAGATTCCAGTGACTGAAGAACACTTCTTGAGTCACAATATATAATAAAATTACTTTCATTCCGAATTAAAACTTCCTTTAAAGCCTTTAAAATTCCATATAACTCTGCTGGTAAAAATTGATGCAACAGATGATAACCTGCCACTCCTCTCTAACATCAGGGAAGACTACACCAAAGCCGACGCTAGCATCTGACTTTGAGCCGTCCGTGAAAACTGCAGTGGAGTCGTCATGTTGCAAAGAATGTTCTAAAAATATTGACCTGCGGTGGCCTCACTGGACAATTCTGTTTTGGTAAAATTGAAATATCTGCAGAATTTTACCTCTGGGAAGTTCCAGGGGGGGACTAACTGAATATTTTGCTGGTAAAATCTCGACCCTTGGCAAGTTTAATTCACGAACAATGGTATTGACTCTAAAAGCGAATGGATGAGGTGCTTGGGGTGATTTTCATAAAACTGCCAATGCCTTTCATTTCTCATACAAGTGCTGGTTAAAGACTTAGGTAGCCTCTGGAATCTATACCAGCTCCGAACCAGCAGACGCTTGTAATGAAGATCCAGTGGCACCTCATCAGCATCTACAAGCATGCTCTCGGTGGGAGAATGATTTAAATGCTCCAGTACAACAACCGCATTCCTCCATGATGAATTGAGTTGAGCATTTTAAGGCTATTTGGCTTTGCAGAAGTGTACACCTCACACCCGTAACTTAATTTTTGAAAGACCGAGGCTTTATATAATCTCAACATCTGAGTTCGGTCTGCACCCCACGAAGTGTGAGACCACGACTTTCAGGCAAATTCCAATTGCTTTTAGGCATTTTGTTGGTTAATTAATAATTTCATGATGTGGAATCCAGGTCAGCTTGCTATCAAAAATCAAGCCAAGAAACCTTGTTTCACCAACACATGGAATTCTCTGCCTATGAATGAATAGATCTGGATCAGGGTGGATTCCCCTTATACGACAAAAGTGCATAGTTACAGTATTACTGGCGGAAAATCTAAAACCATTAACCTCAGCCCACTTTATTATATTATCAATGCAGAGCTGAAGCGGCGTTCAGCCACTGCCATCCTTGATGCTGCAAAGGAAATCGATAGATCATCCAACAAAAAAAGGGTATATGTTATATCTGGGGGAATTATTTTAGAAACCCCATTGATTACCAAGGCAAACAAGGTTACACTTAAAACACTTCCTTGTGGTACTCCTTCTTCCTGATTGAATACATCTGACATTACTGCTCCAACCTGAACCTGAAATATCCTATTTTTCAAAAAAGCCTTAATAAACAGGGGCAAATTGCCTCTCAGGTTACATTCATAAAGGACCCTCAAAATGCCATATCTCCATGTTGTATCATAAGCCTTCTCTAGGTCAAAGAAAACAGTGATGTGATGTTGCTTGTTGGCAAAAGCTTCACATATTGAAGATTCCATTCGTACCAATACATCAGTTGTGGAGTGCATACTCCGAAAACCACACTGAGCAGGCGACAGATATTTACCTCTTTCCAAGTACCACATCAATCGTGTGTTCACCATTTTTTTCCATGATCTTAGACAAACAAAGAAGTTAATGCGATAGGACGATAATTTCTGTCTTGAATGGATCTTTACCAGGTTTCACAATTGCAGTAATTTCACTTCTCCAAAGCTTGGGGAAGATATGTTCTCTGTAAATTCTGTTAATTAGGCTTAATATGAAAGTCTGGTATTTTCAGGGTATGCTTAATCATTGAATATGTTATATCGTCCAGTCCAGGAGCTGATTCATTACATTATTCAAGGCTGATTCAAATTCTCTTATAGTAAAAGGAGCATTGTATTGCTCATGTCTTCCATCCTTTTCTATCATTTGTGAGGGCTGGACAAAGAGGTAGGTAAAGCAGTACTAACTTTATTTACATTGTTGTTATTTTTTATTTAGCTGACCTTGTGTCAGCACGGGCTCTTGCTCACCGAGCAGCCCGTAAAAGGGATTTTGACGTAAGGAAAAATCTATTTCTGGGCGATTGGCTCGTGTCGCCAGCGAAATATCCTTTAATCCATTATTTCTAAGGTAAATGTACTAACACATACCAGAGAATAAATAAAATAAAGAAAAGGTCAGTACAACTGACTCTCACCCTCCAAGAGGGTGTCGGTATGAACACTATGGCGAGTGAGACCACTACCACGAACCGCTTGCCAATAGAAATCTCCCACTATAAAATCCCCACAAGAGGGGAGCCGACCCACAAGATGTGTGGCAGCAACTACTACTACTCCATCCATGCTGCCGACCGCTGCGCCTCTGGTGGCCATCCTGAAGTTAGCAGACAATCTTGAGCGATGGGATGGCAGGCGGGATTTCGCTGGCGACACGAGCCAATCGCCCAGAAATAGATTTTTTCCTTACATCAAAATCCCTTTTCTGGGCTCAGCTCGTGTCGCTGCGCGAAATCGTACCAGAGAAATAGCACAAGATTGTAAAGAAAAAATCAAATAAACAAAAGGGTCTCAATAAAAGATAACATAAAATAAAGGAATATAAATTGGCTAATAAATATACGTATTACCCCACCATTGATACAAAATTAGAAATTATTCCTTTACTTAAATTAAAAACTTAACTGCCTAAATAATATTTGTTCTTAAAAATGTAACTTAAAATTTAACATATATACAGGGCTTACATGGAAATATATGTTGAAATCAGATCTGTGTCTAGATATTATGTACAAAGAACTCAAAGCAATTATAACAATAACTTGAACAGAACAAAACTTCAATAATAACATAAAAACAAAAAGGGAATGTATATGACTTAATATACAAAACCCGTAACCATTGTAAATGAGATGTGTCCCCTAGCATAAAAATAAGGGGATCACATCAAAGAGATCATTATATACAAGCAATTGTGAGTGACCCTAGCAAAAAAATAAGGGACACCCACTATACCATCATAAGAGCAGCTAAGACTCAAGGTAAACGTAGATGAACATGGCAGGTATAGACGAACTGTTGGGTGAGATAGGTAGAAAGGAGGGACTGGATCTTCTACTAAAGATTAAGCAGAGTCGGGGGAAACTATGTTACCCGCCGCAACTGCTGAAAATTTCAGAGCTTCCAAGGACTTTAAGTAATGACGCTTTTAAATACTGTCGGCTGATTTCCATCCAGTATATTTTTTCAACTCATCGAAATTCATATGTTGGAAATAGTTAATTGAGGTGGCTACTGCCCTGACATCATGTGCTTTAGGGAAGGAGTCAGGATTGGCTTGCTTAATAAAGTACAGGATCTGCTGCCTGATGCCTTTAATAAAGATAAAGTACCACCTTTTTCTTCTCTAAAGAGAGGACCCGATGAGGATGAGGAAGGAGGTTCCTGGACAGAAAGGCTCGTCTAAGGTCCGATTACTGGGCAAAGAGATATATCTTGTGGAAGGGGTACAACCTTCCATGGTTCCCACCTCATCAAAGGATCTTCATTCTTTGCTATAAAACTACGTTCCGAAGAAAGTAGCACTTCCCCTGTGGGAAGAAATTGAATATGATCCGGATCCCTGGATAATGCCGACAGTTCTGAAATTCTAGCTCCTGAGGCCAAGCTTAATAAAAAAAAATAGAGTTTTTCTTAAGAGCATTATAAATGAACATGTGTCATTATCAGTTTCTGAAGCCAGCTTTAGAACATCATTTAAGAACCATGATACTGACGTAGGCCTTACAGAAGGTCTAAGTCTAGCACAAGCCTTGGGAATAGACGAGAAGTAGGAGTCTGTCAAGTCTATGCTGAAACCAAATTGAAAAATCTTTTTCAAGGCTGACTTGTTTGTCGTAATGGTGCTAGCTGCTAAGCCTTTTTCAAATAAAGATCTGAAAAAGGATATAGCTGAATTGATTGTCATGATTCTAATATCTGATTCTCTCAGGAAGGTTGCTAACTTTTTGACTGCAGCATCATACTGTCTCAAAGTTGAATCTCTTTTATCAGATTCCAAGAAGAGAATATTTTGAGGATCAAATATTCGCATCTCTTTTAGCTGCAAACTTCATGAAATCCATAAAGTTAGGGTTTTGAGAATTCCTGAGGAAGCGAACACAGTCTTCGTTTGCACTGACTGGGAGAGCCTGGGACTGGAATTCGAAGAGGGCGAAGACCCAGTTCCAGAATTAGAGGGTACCAATTGCTCTTCCGGCCAGTCTGGGGCTACTAGAGCCACTTGACCCTTGAATGTCCTGAGTTTGTTCAGTACCTTCAGGAGAAGATTCACTGGAGGGAAGACATAAATCTTCTCCCAGTTGTTCCAGTCTAGGGCCAGGGCGTCCGTGGCATAGGCCAGAGGGAGTCCTCAAGGTTAGGGGGCCACAATAACATGGGAGTTTTGGTTGGTTCGCTTGGATGCGAAGAGATCCACTTGTAGACTGGAACTCTCTGAAGAATCCACTGAAACGAACTGTTGTCCAGTGACCATCCCGACTCCAGAGGCACTGATCGGGATAGAGCATCTGCTATGACGTTTCTCACTCCAGCTATATGGGTGGAGGAGAGGTGCCAACTGAACTTGTCCGCCAGGGAGAAGATGGCTACCATGACATGATTTAGATGATGTGATTTTGGAGCCTCCCCTGTTTATACAATGGACTACCACTGCGCTGTCTAAGACTTTGCTTTATTGTTGGAGTTCTTTGGCGGACGTAACCTTTTTAGAGTCAAGAACACGCCATTGCCTCCAGTACGTTTATGTGAAGCTGACGGAACTGGGAGACCAGGTTCCTTGAACCTTCTTGAACTGCGAATATCCTCCCCAACCGCTTAACGAGCGTCTGTGTGGATAGTAATCCCCGGGGAGGAGGAAACTGAAGGGGTACTGATATTGACAAGTTCTTGACTTTTGCCCAAGGCGCGTAGACGATTCCGTAGAATCTGAAGGGACTGAGGATAATTTAAGTCCCTGGACCTGACATTTGCTCGTGAGCGCCAGATTCTGGTTAGATCTTTCAGTTTGGCTTTCATCAAGATGTTTGTCACTGATGCAAACTGGAGTGAACCCAGAATCCTTTCCTGGCTTCTCCTTGAAGCAAGTTTGTGTCCTAGAAATTGCTTTACTGACTTCGCTATTTGTTTCCTCTTGGCTGATGGAATCGACAGAGTATGGGAGGATAGATTCCATTGAATGCCCAGCCACTGAAAGTTTGACTCTGGAGTGAGTCTTGATTTGGTCCTGTTTATCTTGAAGCCTAGATATTCCAGGAACTGGATTACTTTCAGTGTTGCTTTGTGGCATTCCTCGACTGTTGGAGCCCAGATTAGCCAATCGTCGAGATACGCTACTACCATAATCCCTTGCGATCTTAGTTGTTGAACTACCACTTCCGCCAACTTCGTGAACACCCTGGGTGCTACGTTGAGACCGAGGGAACTACCTTGAGGATGAATGCCTGATCTCCTATCTTGAAGCCCAGATACGGGCGAAAGTGTCTTGCAATAGGGATATGATAGTATGCGTCGTAAGATCGATAGAGGTGGGTGACGTCCCCACGGGGAAGTGAAGTCCGCACCTGCGAGATGGTGAGCATCTTGAACTTGTCGCAGCGAATGGCCAAGTTTAAGCGGGACAAGTCTAAGATTACCCTTCTTTTTTGTGAGCCTTTCTTTGGAACGCTGAAACAAGCGCCCTTGAAACTTTAATCTGTTGACTCCTCGCTATTGCTCCTTTCTGAAGGAGGTCCTCCGCATACTCCGTCAATTCTTTGGATGGAAGTTGGCGGAGGTCTGGGTGGGGGCGGATTCGCCCCCACCCAACTCCAACCCAGCCTTTCGACACAATGCTTTGTGCCCATTTGCTGAAACTCCACCGGTGGCGGAAGAGAAACAGCCTCCCTCCTACCTGGAAGTCCTCATTGGTGTTGGTAGCCTCCGCGGCCTCCCCTGAAGTGTTTTCCTCTATTAAGGGACCCTCCAGATCCTCTCTGACGAAAGGATCGCTTACCTCTGCCTCCCTACCCGAGCGGTCATACTTCTGAGAGGCCTGGCCCTCGAAGACTTGATTGAAGGCTGGGAGAGAGCGTAAGAGGTGGAAGGTTGAGGCTGGGGGGAAATCACATAAATAGGCTGCGATTGAGCCTGGAGGTAGAAGGTTGGGCTGCCTGCACCAACGGAACAGCCGGAACAGGCTGGGCAAACCGTTGCTGTTTCTTTTGGTAAGGCTGGAAACGTCTGGGTTTCTTCTGAGCCTTACCTCTGACAGCTTGATCTTGGCGTCTCTTTGCCGTAAGACCCCAACGATCTTTAAGGCTTTGGTTAAGCCTCGTAGCCTCTGCCTGGACCTCCTTTTACCATTGCATCTGGGAAGAGGTCTGCTCCCCAGATGTTTGATGAAAGCAACTTATTCGGTTCATGCCGAATAGTTGCTTCTTGGAGGACATGCTTCCGACAGTTTGTTCTGGCTGTGGCGAACTCGAACATGTTCTTTCAGATGCACCGTTTGAGTCAGTGAACTTGGTGATTAGCTTGAACAGTGGCTCGGAACCATAAGAAATGGTAGCCACCTCAGTCATGGCCATGGTATTGATAGACCTGGCCAGCCTAGACTTGGCATCAAATTCTGCCTGAATGAGGCTATCTGGAAGTCTAGGCAGCTTCTCACCAAACTGCTCCACAGCACAGTCTGGTTTGAGTTTGCCCGCAGAAAAAGTGTTGGGCAGGTCTTCCCACAAATCTCCGGTTGAGGGAAGTAAAGGAGATGTAGGGTCCACTTCCTTTAGCTGAAGGTAACGAATCCCCCTTCTGGGCTGCTGGATAGTGACCGTAGCAATCTTGGTCAAGAAAGGAAGCGGAGTACCCTCTTCCATTGTAAAGATTGTGAATGGACTCTTAAACGGCTGTATTTTCGTGTTTGAACAGTCCATGTCCTCTAAGCACCTGAGCCATTCTCTTTGAGCCTGGTCACGTGAATAGAGGACTGTCTCTTTAGGGACCTTATCATCTCGTGTCATGGCAGAGGCGGTGAAACTGGCGTAGCCGATGAACGGAGGTTGGAGATCTTCCGGGTAGAACTCGAAGTCCTCAATCCTTCGAGTTCCACATTCCGCGGGATAGAAATAAGCCCGTCCTGGTAGGGGGTCGTATGACGCCACTCTCCAGGGATTGTTCATGCTGAACGGAGGTCAGAGAGTCATATGGTGGCAACTGAGCTATATCCCTGTGCCGAAAGGTGGGGGAGTAGCTAGCGGAGCTTGGCTTAGTCCGGCGATAATGTTGTCCTGGGAGTTGATCCTATCAGACAACCGGCGAACATCAGTTCCATACTGTTCTTTAGAGTCCCAACCAGATCGCCCATTTGTTGCAACAGGCCAGCGTTGGAATCCAAAGCCGGAGCTGCTGCGGAGGTGGACGGGTGGCTCTGAACAGGAACCAAAGGAAGTGGAACGGTTGACTCCGCTGGAGTGTGTGATCTCTCCCTGGAGGATCTACTCCTTGAGGATTTGGAGCCGGAGCCACGGAAGCTTAGACCTCTCTGCTCCGGGGTTTTTAGCCGGAGACTTGCGAGATGATGATGACGCCGACGACGTCTTTTTAGACGACGACGACGTCTTAGTCAAGGTTTTAACCACCGCTTGTCCTTTGACCTTAGGTCTAACAGAAGCATCAGGAGAAGTATAAAGTTCGGCTCCTGTAAAGCCTTGGAAGGAAGCTGGAGAGTTTGCAGGAGTAGAAGATCCAGTGGCACCCAAGGGCAGCCCTTGGGCGTCCAACGTACTCACCTCGACCAACAGGTCGTCAACACCTACCATCGGTTCAATGTTTAAATCTAACGTCGCGACTTCCGACGAGATGTCCTGGCCTTGGATCAGTCAACGAGGCGGCGAGCTGCTGCTGGATGAGCGCGCAATAGAGTCGGGGGGGGCCAGCCTCTGCTGGGTGGGTCGACGTAGCCCGTTGACTTGCCGCCGGGGAAGATCAGGACCGCCAACCTCTTCTCGAGAATGTAGGGCATACCCTTGGCGGCGTTCTTCCCAAAACCGCCGACCCAGGCCCGCAGGGTTGCCAGTGCGGTGTCCCTCACAGCCGGAGCCTGGAAGAGAGGGTATTTGTTAGTTTTTTAAGATTAAACTTAAAACTAAAACTTAAGTAAAAGGTTACTTAAAATTATAGGGGATGCGAAATCCCATGTAAAATTAGCTTAAGTTTAAGAAAGATTAAAAATTAAACTTAAGAACTATAATCATGTAGGGATTGGCTAACGGAGTTGGAAATACTTACCCCGTCTAAGAGCTGGCTCACCAGATCATAGCAGATGGTGCAGGTCTCGTGAAACCAGACTTGGAGGTTCCCGTGCGGAGTCGCGCATGGAGCATGGACTGGCAGACTTCATGCCCACAGGGGTCCTGAAGCGTGGCAGTGCATCCCGGATGCTCACAGTTGGTGGTCTGTAAGTGAAAAGACACATGAGCATCTTAAAAGGTATCACTTACAGGCTAAAGGTTAAAAGAACTCCGCTGCATGCCGGAGCGCGAAAAAATTTTGGGCATAACCCCTCCCTTACCGCCTGAATAGGCTATAACCACGGAGAGATCCGGTGTGAGCAGGCAAAGGAGGGGGAGGTTTAATGTAGCTTAAATTAAACTTAATATAGTTTAAATTAAATACTAATCTTAAACCTATAAAAATGGGACGTACCGGATTAAATCCGGTGCGTGGCGGAGCGTGTCGCGATATCAGCGCGACGGAGTGGTTAGCAGAGACCAACTGTATGCCGCAGTTCGCCCGTCAGGGTGAACTAGCACCTTTCCACGTGGATGCCGGAGCTCCGGTAGATAAAGAGCCCCAGTAAGGTGGGAAAGGGCGAGAGGGCAAACAGACTCGAGCTAGCAACGGAGCGACGGAGTAACGACGGAGGGGGGGAAAGGCCAGTCCCCCCCCTCTTAGTCATCCGAGCGTACCGAGAAGCTGGAGAGGTCGAAGCCAGTCTGGGTCTGTCCCGTCCCCCTACTCCCTCCGCCTATGAGAGGGAGGCAGGCTCGGGTATGTGGAGCGAGCGTGGGCAGACCAACCCTCCCCCCGGCCCTATGGAAGAGCGGGAGGAGGGAGATGACTGGACCGGCGTCTGGCTGCTCCGTGATCACGTAGTGACCACGGAGCGGTAACAAGATATACCATGAAACAATAGAGCCTAGGATACACAACCGACTGATCAGAGAGATGCTATAGGGAAGCAACCGAACTGAAAAGCGGAAGCACATGGGACCAAAAGGACATAACCTAGGCTGGGTGAAGCCAGACGCCGTACACTAACGAACACATAATACATAATTAAACAAAATTACTATACGTAAAGAAAGAAAATAAAACAGTAGGAGAAAAAATCCAGGAGTGTACGACTAACCCGAAAGAAAGTCTACCACTCAAAGCTAGCCGGGGCCGATACAAAGAGCTGTGGCTAGGGTCTGGATGGAAGATGCCTACGCAAGGTGAAAAAGACATGCATGCATGACATAAACCCCGTAGGCTGTACCCTTAATATAAATAGGATAACTAATAACAGAGCGTAATAAAGTAAGGGAAGGTTCTGGGTATGGAAGACCAAGAACGAACCCGCCACGAGGCAGAACCATGCTGCCATGCTTCCGACCTAGAGCTCGTATTTATACCTAAAAAACGGCAAATACTGACTCAAGGCCGGAAAAAACCAAATAGCAATAAACACTGATTACTTAACTTAGCTGCTGCAATGGCTGTACGCTCCATGATGAGTAAATCCAATAAAAAGGGCACAAAAACACAGAGCAAAAAAGGGCACGTGTATACAATGCGCGCTAACTGAAAAGGATGGCCACCGAGGCGCAGCGGTCGGCAGCATGGGATGGAGTAGTAGTAGTTGCTGCCCACTCTGTGGGTCCGGCTCCCCTCTTGTGGGGATTTTTGTAGTGGGAGATTTCTATTGGCAAGCGGTTCGTGGTAGTGGTCTCACTCCGCCATAGTGTTCATACCGGACACCCTCTTGGAGGGTGAGCGAGTCAGTTGTACTGACCTTTTCTTTATTTTATTTATTCTCTGGTATGTGTTAGTACATTTACCTTAGAAATAATGGATTAAAGGATATTTCGCGCAGCGACACGAGCTGAGCCCAGAAATTTATTTATAGGTAAAGGATGTTTAAGTACACGAGTGTGGACGGATATGTAGTGTCCGACCCCGAAGAGAGAGAAAACTGCGTCAGCGATAGCCGATTTGTGTTTTCTCGGAGACATACATTTAAAGATGATAGGACATACAAATAACGAAATTATGTGAATCATACACCAGCAGAAAGGCCGTGGAATGTTCTGTAGAATGGTTGAAGGAACAACGCGACTTGAAATTGTGGTACAATAAAATATAGGGAAAAGCGTTG
The DNA here is from genome assembly GCF_015104395.2 of Macrobrachium nipponense. Taxonomy (NCBI): domain Eukaryota; kingdom Metazoa; phylum Arthropoda; class Malacostraca; order Decapoda; family Palaemonidae; genus Macrobrachium; species Macrobrachium nipponense. The sequence continues at coordinate 144,001,511 of NC_087200.1, read as the reverse complement.
TCCTTACAGTCTCTTTATTTATGTATTTATCTATCTATCTATTTACAAAACATGTTCCAACATTTGATATACTTGCAGATTAGAATGCAAAATTCTTTACTTCGACTACAATAGATCTCAGAACAATAATATTTCGAAATATATTATATACAGCAATGGCCAGTTTACTGTAATAATGTATGTTCTTATAATAATTAAATGAGAGGAAAACAGAAAGCAATGTGCTGCCTTAATTGGTGTTTCGCCTTACAGTATAGTGTGTGTGCTGGAATGGGAGTTCATATGTAACCCCAGAGGCCGCGTGCGTCTTTGCCTGACTTTTCTAAAACCCATTAAAAGGCTCGTTCTAAACGTTGTTTAGGGAGATGTTTTACGGACATATTCCAACCCCGATTCCAATCCTCCTTCTCCGGGTCTGCGTAAGATAAAAACCATCATAGTTGTTAGAAATAGCAATGTAAAATTATAAGCCATAAATTTAGGTGCGAATCTGTTTCCCGAGGCAATTTTCTTCAGAGCACTCACATTTTCATATTAGCAGTAAATTCGCCAGGTTACCGGACCCAATTATTCAGTCACCGTAAGGGCCCCATATACACTGAACGATTTCCTGTATCATTCGCGAAAACAGTTTGTATGGGCTTGTCTGAATGCAAAGTGGCCGGAGTTTCGAAGAAAGATCCTAGCGGGAATCTGTCAAGACCAGGTTGCTGGCTTGCTAGTGAAGTCTGTCATACACAGGTCGTTCAATGTATGGGTTTGTCCGCCGATATATCGCTATCGCGTACATCTCTTCTTGATGCTATGTCTTCCCGAGACAAAATCATTGTTCAGACTGAAATCAGTGCGGAGATCGTCCATACTGTCTGAATAGTGTATGTGTGTATGTGTGTGTGGTCGATAACGAATATCGTTCAGACAGTCGTTCATACAATCGTTCATTGTATGGACCCTTTTAAGTCCCAGCCACCAACTTCCCTCCATAACTTTCCTGTCTCTTCCTCTCGTTTTTTCGTACACAGTGGGTTTACTGTTATCAGAATGGTAAAAGGAGCTAATGTAACAAGTGAATATCTAGAGGCAAATTTTACATACTCTGGTATGAGCATTTATTTCGTCGTAATCTATAGACCCCTTGACATGCGTATATTTTTAGATGAATTTGACCTACTATACTTGACGTGATTGATATATCTGCAGTGAGTGTTTTTACCTGTGGTGATTTTAATCTATGGATGGATGAGCCAACCAATGAAGGTGACATCATCTTGTAAACAATGTAGATTGATCCATTGCAATAAGCGGTCACACGTATGTTAGATCTGGTTCTATGTGATTCTGTAAATCAAAGTGTTAATATTATTATACAAGTTGAGGAGAGATGCAGTACGATTTCTCCCGTGTATTGTCTGATTACTTTTTATTTGCAATAAGGAAATGTAGTGATGAAAAAGCTGAAATACAGAAACAAATCTAGTTGCTCCCTTGTTGAATTTATAGGGATTGTAAGTTTGTAACTCAGAAAATAAATGAAAATTTTCCAAATCTCTGCGATCATCGACCCCTTGAATTAAAGAGTTTCAAAAATTCATGACATGTGTTATGAATGCCTGATATAAGTGCGTATAATCGCGTGAATAAGCATGACTAAGATCACATGTACCTAATATATAATAATAAAAAGATGTAGCCTAGTTAATGATAAATCTCCCTCCATGGTTCAATGGTGAAATGCTGGAAAAAGAGAGCAAAGACGAAAGGAGAAACTATGGAGACCATTCATGGGATGAAAAAAGTTCCATGAGAAATAAATATAGCCTTCTGATAAAAAAGGAGGAAAACTAAGTACTGTATGAAAGAATAATTCTTGAAGCTGGAAAAGATTTATTTACTTTCCATTACGGCGCTGAATGGCTTCTTTGGCCACAGTGCCTGGGCTTTTGCCCTAAAACCTATACATCCATCCATCCATCCACCAGTCAGTAGAATCCCTGTCTCTTCTCGGTTGGAGGCTATCAAGTATCTCCTCTGAGCAAGAGGCTTTTCTCAGAGAACAGCAAGGCATATGTCCAGCAGTCTTAGAAAGTCGCCCTCCGCGGTTTACCAAGGCAAATGGGCAATCTACTGTGATTGGTGTCGTAAACGGGGTTTTTCTCCACTTGCAAGCTCTATTCAGCGAATAGCAGACTTTTTTAACCTTCCTCAGAGACGATGGAAATGTTTGTCCGTTTCTGCCATTAGAGGCTACAGGGCGGCCCTGAGTTTGGTGTTATGCCTTAAAGATATCGACATCTCCTCTTCCTGGGGAACTTTCCCTGCTAGTTAAGGGGTTTGAGCAGTCGAGTTCTCCTAGAATTTGAATTTGAATTTATAAATTTTGTGGCCATTTGCCACGCGCCGGAGCCAAAGGCCATTCAGCGCATATATATCAACAAGATATATTTACTAAAAAAGGTATACATAATTAATCCAAATTATTAAAATAAACTTCAATAAAATACTCAAATATTCATATCAAAGTGGATTTCATTAAAAGAAATTTGGAAAAATCTCAAGAAAATTTAAAATCTACGGGAGCACCCTCTCCTAAAATATCTGGACAAAGGTTTGTTGGTGAAAACCAAACCCGACGTCTATGATTAAAATAAAGAGGACAGTCAACAAATATATGCCTCACTGTAATGCCAACATTACAATGGAGCATTGAGGAACCTGCCTCTCTGCTCCACTAGTTAAAAGATACCGGTGAGTTAAAAAAGTATGCCCTATACGCAGGCGTGTTAAAACTATACTAGATCTTCTATCCATCCCAACAGAAGGTGACCAGGGATGAACAGAAGGTCTGATCGATTTCAGCTTTAAATTACTATTCAAGTTGGACCAGTGATTCTGCCACTTAGTCCTACAAAATGATTTAATAAAAAGTTTTAAAATCTTCACAGGGAACCTCACAGAGTGGGAAGCCCGGAGGAAGCTGCCTGCTTAGCGGCTGTATCAGCCAGCTCGTTACCACGAATTCCCACATGTGAGGGAACCCAACAAAAACTTCCACCGATGCGTTTTCGAGAATGCAGGAGGACCAGCCAATCCTGCACCTCTTGGACAAGTTGATTAGATGGCGTCAACTTCTGGAGTGCAGCTAGGGAACTCTGGGAATCACAATAAATAATATAAGAGTCCCCAGTGCTACTGTACTAAAAAATAAAAATTCAAAAACGCTAAAAATAGCAAAAATCTCTGCATTAAAAATTGAGAATTTAATAGGGAGGCTTTTGTAATTGTTCTCTCACCGACGATGACAGAACATCCAACTCCATTTGCTGATTTTGATCCATCTTGTATATACAGCAATCGAGTTTACTATGCTCAGAAACATGGGCCTAAAGCTACTTTTAGCTGAACACTTGAGCTGATCTTTTTGTTGTCTCTAACTTGGCAAATATCTAAAGGAGGCCTACACCAAGGAGGGAAGATTTAGAAAAATGTAGTTTCCATAACCAGTGGAGGAATAAGGCCTACCTCTCTCGCACTTAATGTTTAATCTAACTTCAAGGGGCTTAGGCAATGTAGGTTTAGTTGGTGCTCTGTCAACAGGATGTTTTATATACTTAAAATTTGGATTAGATTGAGAGGTTAGTGCTCTTGACAAATATCGGAGACCTTGTTCCTCCCTCCGAATGAAAAGAGGAAGAAAACCAGAGTCTACATAAAGGCTCTCAAACAGGAGACGTTTTAAAAGCACCTGTACAAATACGCAATGCCATATTGTGTACTACATCCAGCTTACCTAACAAGGTCTTACATGCAGAGCCATAAACCTGAGATCCATAATCAATCTTACTCAAGCATAGTGCCTGATAAATTCTTAATAAAGTAGTACGGTCTGCTCCAAAATTCAGGTTATCAACTTTAAGAATATTGCACCTCTGTTTAACATTTACTACAGTCTCATTTATGTTCAGCAAAGTCAATTTTTTGTCAAAAATAATTCCTAAATATTTGACTTTATCTTTCATAAAGCAGATAGAACCTTCTAAAAATAAGGTTGGAATCTCTTCCCTCTTCGTGTTCTGCAAAAACGTATAGCTTTAGTTTTTTCTGCAGAAAATTTGAAACCTTTACTATTAGCCCAGGAAGTAGCAGCATTAATTGCAAACTGAATTTTAGTACAAGCTTCAACTGCAGTAGCTCTACTACAGACGATAACAATATCATCCGCGAATGCTTGGCCAGTTACTCCAACAGGGAGATGTTCAAGTAAACCATTAATGGCAATATTAAAAAAGGTTGGACTAAGCACACTCCCTTGAATGCCTTCTTCCTGAAAGATACTCTGATGAGAAGGTAGAGCCAATTCTAACTTTAAGGTACCGGTCCAGACAGGAAGGTCTTTTGGCAAATTAAACATATTGCCACCAATACGCCATTCAACCAGCTGCATTAAATACCAACCCTCCAAGTAGTATCAAATGCTTTTTCCAGATCAAAGAAACACGGCAATTGTTTGATTTTGGACTGCAAAAGCATTCTGAATCTCACGTGTGAGACATAATAAGGGATCCAATGTACTTCAATTCTTGCGAAAGCCAAATTGCCTCTTCGACAACAGGTTCTTTGTTTCTAATAACCATATCAGACGAAATTCACCATTCGTTCATAAATCTTGAAGACACAGCTGGTCAAGGAAGCAATAGGCTAAATAACTTTTTGGGAATGACTTAAGGTCCTTTGTCCGGGTTTTTAAAAAAAGGAACTATAACAGAGTTTTTCCACAAACTTATATGAAGTCCCTGAGCACCAGAATTCGTTTAAAACATCGATAAAGAATTTTTTGACTCCAGAGGTAAGTGAGAAATCATTGCATAAATAATATCATCTTCTCCAGGTGATGTTGGAGAGGACAAGATAAGGCATATTCGAATTCAACAATACTAAATGGGAAGGTTATATGCCTCAGAATTTGAACAAACAGGCGGATTAACTATAGTCATGTTTTCAATATTGCGAAATTCAGGGGAGTAGTGACTGGGGCTTGAAATGCTTGAAAGTGCGAGCAAAGGCCTCTGCCACCTCTCTTGCATCCGATATAACTACCAAGTTGATTTTCAAAAATAGGTAAAGGAGCAGGGGGGAAAATTTCCCTAGTAATTTACGGATTCTATCCCAAACCAGAGAAAGTGGCGAGTTATACTTTAATTCTGATATGTACTTGAATGAAGGATTCCCTCCTTGCTTCTTTAAAGACTTGCTTTTTTTTGTTTGGCGAGGTTTCTCTTGTATATATTCTATTAACTAAGACAGGACGCCTTCGATATCGCTTGTAACTGGCTCTTGCCAATTTTCCTACCTAAGGCACCATTTACTATTCACCAAGGTACCAGTGGACGACGGGGTTTCCCTGATGTTTTAGGAATTGACATCATTGCCCCTCCAATCATTATACTAGCGAGATATTCGTAGGCAGCTGAGGGGCAAGGAAATTCATTGGCCTTTACGATTGACTTTGGTAGATTTTCATACAGCTGCCAATCTGCCTCCTTTATCTTCCACTTGGGTAAAGATGGGGAGGGTGTATTTTGTACATACTTAAGATGGATGGGATAGTGGTCGCTCCCATAAGAGATTTTCATCCACTGACCACTTATAGTCTAATCGTAATGATGACGAACATATTGTAAGATCAATTGCTGAAACTAGAGTTATGGGCTACATCAACCTTGTAGGAAAGCGTCGTTCATTAAAACTACATCATTGCAATCTATTAATCTTTCAATTATAAGACCACGGTGCACACCTACCTTCCCCCCACAAAGTATGTTTTGCATTAAAATCCCCATCAGAATGAAAGGTTGAGGTAGTTGTCTAAAGTGATTGCAAATCTTCAACCTCTAATTGTCTTGGATTGCCAGCTCTGTCCACCAATCGAGTTTCTAGGCCGGTTCTAGATAAAGAGAGCACAGAGTGACCCATTTTATTGATGAAAATCTGGTGTTGCACAAGCTTGCAGTATGGAGTCTAATTTGATAACTTTTTGTGGTAATGACTTGGCCGCAATAATACATGTACCGCCACCATGAGAACGTTCACCTATTGGTGGTGGAGATCTGTGAAAATAAAGTTTTGTCCACATTAGGAGAAACATTACCAAGTTTAGTCTCTTGCAAACAAAGGGCAGCTAAATTATTCTCCTTGAAAAGGACCCGGACCTGTTCTCTGTTTGAATGGAAACCTCTTATGTTCCACTGACATAGAGCCATTATTTACTATTAGATTTTTTTTTTTTTTTTTTTTTTTCTTTTTTGGACTTGGATTGGGCTGGTCTGGAAAGACTTGGTCTTGGTCTTTGTTTCAAAGAGGAACTAGGCAGATCCTCAAGAGACCTGCTATTCCTCTCTTGGGAACCCTACTATGGTGTGGGGATATAGGTGGAGATGATGATGGAGTACGGGTCTCTTATTTCTAAGAGGCACCATCTCTGCAGCGTGCACCTGAGCCTTATGAGGTGCACTGATCAGGTGTCATTCTGGACATACCCAGATCAGGCAGCGAGGCTGCCTGTGAGGCTTCTACATTAGAAGCCCGAGAGACCTCCCAGAAGCCCAGAGGAGGCCCATCGGGAGGGGACAGAGGGGCCTTCTTGGATGAAGGCGGAGATGCTGAATGTACTTCGAGCTTAGAAGGGGATAGCTGAAGCTTTGACTTTGAAGTTGGTATTCTAGATAGATCTTTATATTAGAATTTTTCCACTTTTTTACTAAGCTTCACTATATTGAGTCTTGGAAACAAAAGTCTTTTTGCCTGGCTAATACTTAGATGTTCAGCATGAGCTTTCTCTATGGCTAACACTTCTTTTTTAAATGACTCACATTCCTTATGCTTGCATTATGATTTCCCTTACAATTTATACATAATACTGGGGTAGTACATTCGCCTTCATGCTTTTTTAAGGAGCAGGTAGCACATAGCTGGTTCCTAGTACATACCTTTGCCGAGTGACCATATCCAAAACACATGAAACATTGGGAGTGGTCCTATGCTTAAAAGGTCTAACACGAAATCTTCTCCTTGTCAACATATATATAATCAGGAACTTGATCATTATTAAAAGTGAAAATAATCATTCTTGATCTTGGAACCTTAGAAAATCTTCCACACTTCATCATCGCACATTTCCAGCAATTTCCTCGTCAGGCAGTTCATATTAGGGTCTTGACTGAATACTGCTCCCATTGGCATAACTAAAACTATAGTTGGTTTGGTTTTGACCTCTTTTTATCATATCAGTATTTTTGTCCAACCTTAGAAGAATCAGGTGAACCTTGTCTATAAAGACTTAGCATGAACCAAAAACTATTATCTTTCCAAACCTCAGTAATATCCAGAAAGTTGGTCATTGTTTCCTGCCAATGTTTTCTCAAATGTTTTCCTGAATGGTTTAAAAGATTGCAAAATTCTGAATTTTGTAGAAACCAACAATTAGCCCACCTGGCAGGTAAAAGATGTCCTCACCTTCACCTTTTTTTTTTTTTTTCCCATCCTGTAGTTTTGCCTGAACTGTCTCTTGCTGGATAAAAGGATCAACTTCAATTGATTCTGGGGTGTCATTTTATAAATTTAACATACATTTTAGAAGTTTTTCCTTAGGTTAGCACTTTGAAAGCATTCATGGCATTTTATTATGAGTTGTAAACCTCAATCCACCAAACCCTCCAAAATGCAAAAATCTTTAGTTTTCACAATACTTTATGACTTTAATTTCACCAAACCTTCCAAACATTTCCATAAACGTAAAACAATTGAAGTCTGAGGAGAGATTATCAACATAAAGGATTCTCTCACCACTGCTAGAACTTTCCTTTATAGCCACATTCAAGGTCTTGTCATGGGTCGTCTTTTGTACAACTGAATTTTCTATAGGATTGTCCTTGTCCGTGCCAGAGGTCGAAGAGGAGGGTAGTGTCAAGAGGTCGCATTGTCCGGGGGCGTTTATCATAGGGTCGTTATTCATAAATCCTTCAGCAGAAATTTGAAAAACCTACTGCAAATCAGGCAGAAAACCAGGCCCCCCGCACAAACCCCTCTCTCACCAAAGACACTCAGCAGAGACTGACTCCCATATGTCCACTCCCTACCCTACCCCGAAGGGATAGCTCTACCATAACATGAGTGGCTCAAGTGTAAGCAAAACCCGCTTGATAGGACTGAGGGCATAACTAGTATGCAATCATCCCCATTCATGTTACAATAGAGGGCACACCGGAAAGAATGCCGAGAGTCCTACCGTAGGAGACCTACCTCCCCGGATTCCACAGGCTAGTCCCCCATAGGTAGTTCCGCCCTGATGGATATTGCTATGAATCATATCAACATCCTCAGGGTCCAAACATACTCGAGAGGCGGACCAAACCTCTACAGTCTCTGCCATTTGGATCAAGAAAGAGCCAATGCGAAAAGAGCCCAGCCCCTGCCCAACCTGTAAGAAGGTTTTAGTGAAGAGGGGGGGACAGCTAGGTTGAGCAACTGAGTTAAAGATAGTATAAGAGTGGAAACAAATTTAAGTAGAGGAAAATTGAGACTTTTGGATTCGAACTGGGAGATATTTCTCCCAGTTCGAAAGCCCTCTTGCCCGCTATGCATTTTCAGCAGTCAGCTGAAAATGCATAACTTCGTCAAGGCAGTCTCAAATCAAGAGGGAGTTCTCCTAGAGAGCTCAAGCCTCTGACGTGGGATTTTTGTTTCCTTAGTTCTCAAGAGCTTCTCCTAAGAGTCCATATGAGCCCTTGCGTCGCTCATCTGACAGGAACTTGATGCTCAAAACAGTTTTTCTTCTGGCCTTGGCATCCTCCAAGAGGGTAGGAGAGCTCCACAGTCTGAGCTATGAGGTGGAGCACACCAGGGGTTGGGGGTTGGTGTCCTTCGAATTTGTCCTGGAATTCATGGCCAAGACCCAAAATCCATCTGTGCACGATGACAGGTTCACTTCGTTTTCCAATCCATCCCTGAATGACTTTGTGGGTGGTTATGCTCAAGACTTTTTGTTGTGCCCTGTCCGGGCCCTGCGTTGCTATCTTAAAAGGACTTAGCACCTTAGACCAGTCTGCTGCAGACTTTTTGTTAGCACCGGCCGTACAAAGAAAGAGGTGTCTAAGAATACTATCTCTTTTTGGATACAGGAAGCCATCAGACAGGCATAGTTGACTCTTGATGATTTCACCACCACGTCTGTGCAGGCTAGAGTGCATGACATTAGGAGTATTGGTCCCTCTCTGGCTTTCAAAAAGAACTTGGCTGTACATAGAGTGCTGAGTGCTGGTACTTGGTTATGCCAGGCCATTCACCTCTTTCTATCTTAAGGATGTTGCCCACAGATCTGCAAACACGTTTTCCCTGGGTCCTGTGGTGGCTGCCCAACAGGTTGTGCAACTCATAGTTGTCCTTAATAGGGCACGTTTGTATCTTACCCAAGATGATTGTGTTGATGAGAGAATGAGTGAGTTGGCTGGTCTTCTTCTTTCTCTTGTACCTTTCCTTCTTCCTTCGGGCGGGTTAAGGAATAGATACGTCATTCGCTGGACTGGTCTGATACAGGTGAGTTAGGTAGTCACACTGATAATATGGTTGCTTAATATACAAATATCGTACCCTCTATTCGGTAGCATATGCCCCACTCCTTGGCAAGGAGGGGTTGGGAGTAATACAAACCCTGGTGTATTGGTGTGCTATTGGACAATCAAAGTTTCTCTTTGGTTCCTATACAATGGTTCTCCCATATATCATTGTACGTCACTCAGGGTCTGAGTGGTTAGATATCAATTTATCTAGCTTCTCAATTGGCTTCAGTCCCTCTCCAGAAATCATTTCTTCTGGAAGCTGGACCGGTGGGTAGGCCCCCAGCCAGTCTAGGATGTCTTGTATGTACCTCCCTCCAAGTATGAATCTATCCTATTGTTAAGACCGAAGGTTTGTTCGCGTATGAACAAACGACAAATTTTCAAAGACAATTTGTATTTTTCGTAGCTACAAACCTGAGGTCTTAACATTATACTGCCCGCCTCTAGCCGCCCCTCTGTTTGTTAAGGCATCCTGAGTTGGGAAAGACTGACGCAGTGGTGTAGGTGCGTGGTCCTTGACCACTCTTCACCCGATCTATGCATGCGTTGCCAGATATCACAAGATTCCTTGCTTTCATCTGCTTTTTGACTGGATCCAGCTAGGCACTAGAAATTATCTTATTGTTAAGACCTCAGGTTTGTAGCTATGAAAAATACAAATTGTCTTAGAAAATTTGTCATTTTTTAAGATTATTATCTCTGAAGGGGCCACAATAGGCTGAGCCAATTACAGAGTCACAGTAGACTGAGATTGACACAGAACATCAAGCAATGAGTCAAGTTTTTACACAAGCAATAATTTATAAAATTAAGCAGAAAAACTATAGACCATAAACCCAGAGCAAAGTTTAGTTATGATTTACATTGGCAATGGGACTTGAATGTGTGTTGAAAAACATACTTCACTTCCTGCCTCGAATAAGTTTTTAGCATTTAGCATGTTTTCAGGGAACATACAAACTTCATGGAATCCCTGTAAAAGGATAAAAAGATAAAATAAAGCATGTTATATTCAAGCTGGTACATAATAATTGAAAGGTAATTTTAAGGCAGGTGGAACATTATGTACATTTACAGTACGCACTTTGAAATAAAATTCCAGTGCTCAAGTTGTCAAGTGTGGCAAATGGTAATTTTTTTACTACAAAATTAATCTATATAGAGATAACATATGTACATACAGTTTAACTTTAGCAACAAAGGAGAATGATACAACAGGCTTCAGCTAAGTTTATTGCATGCCTGCTAAAACAATATCACCTTCAATTATTGCCATAAAGTATTTTGATCATGTTACTGATTCTAGTTAACTTACACCATAAATTCATTTTAAAGCAACAAAATACATACAAATAGGAAGAAAATCATTAAACCATGTCGTCTTATAGTTACACTCTGGAGTACTACCGTGAAGCACAAAAGCATTGGAAGACATTTTTCAGTTTACATTATTGTTGTTACTACTAATGTATACTCATGAGATATTCATAATGCTGTAACAGATACAGTTCTTTCAGATATAATTACAATCATTTGGCTTTCAGTGTTTTTGTAATATTACTTTATATATCACAATTTCTGAAAGAAAATTGTATTTTTCCTAACTATACAAACCTGACATCCTTTACAATAGGAATTACTTAAGGCGTAGCCTGGACACAGCTGCTGAAATCTTTCAAACAAGGCAGTTCGGTAGTTAACTATGGTTCAGTAGTAAGGAGTCCCTCCCAACCAGACATAAATATTCCAATTTGCTTTAGGCCCAGGTAGCAGATTGAGGGGTGGCATGAGGTTGGCAGAGTGTGAAAGACCTCAGGTTTTATTGTTAGGAAAAATACAATTTGCTTTCAGAAATTGTGATTTGTTCTTACACTATATACAAACCCTCAGTCATTGGTGGGAGGAATCTGAGTGAGCCTCTCTGAACTGTCTGGGGTTCAGCCTACCTGAGATTTTCTTCCTGGTCGTAAGAGCTAGGAAGGAAATCCAGCCACTGGCATCTGATCAGAGTTAGGAACTGCGAGATCAGTCTGCCTTCTGGGTTACTCATAAGGGAGGAGAGGGAGTCCATCTTATGAGAAAGCAAAGAACCAAAATGTCGGAGGCAGTAAGGCAAATACAAGCAATGGGTTTCTCTTATGTCAGAATCCCCTTTCCTGCCTTGTGAAGGGGGGGGGGGGTAATATTTGCTTCTATTAACTAGTCAAAGAATATAGACAGGTTATTCTAAGTAGTGTCTTACCTGCATCAACCGCCCGGTCCAGCACATAAAGGCCCGTATAGTCTGTCCGAAGGGAAAGAGTAGGATGAAAGAGATGAAGGAGAGCCAGTCACTCCACAGACATACTCATTTTTACTGAAACAATGAGGCGAGCTGCAACCTTGTCCAGTTAGAGGAGCTGGGTAGGCTACACAACTTGTTAAGCAGCCACCACCGGTCCTAAGGAAAATGTGTCCAAGGACCTAAGGCAATATCACGAAGATAAGGATAGGCGAAAGTGGTTTGGTGTGCTCAGACCCCTGCCTCCAAAACCTGTTGAACCTGTGGAACCAGTGGTTATTCAGCAACGGGACCAACGACTTTACATGACTTCCGAACCACGTCGAGAGTGAACTTCTATCACCAGAAATACACATCTCTCACTCCTCAATGGAATGGCCGAGAATTGAACCCACGACCAGCGAGGTGAGAAGCAAACACCAAACCAACCACGCCACTGAGGCGCTTATATGAGGGATTGGGCAATGCCCTGACCTCGTGAGCTCTCGAACAAAGTGTGCCAGTGTTGTCTATGCCAGCAACAGAGTACGCCTTCCTGATTGTCTCATGAAGCCAGAAAGAAATAGTGCTCTTAAACACTTCTTTTTTTGGAACCTCCAGTGCTAACGAAAAGTCATCAACACTCAGGCCGGAGATGTCGAGTCCTTTTCAGATAGCACTAAGCATCTCATCTGGATCATCACTAACAAAGTTGCTCAGGGAGTGGATGGTGAAAGACTTGAATCTAGTGTCAGGGACCAATGGATTCTGAGTCTTCGCTACGAAATCTGGGACGAAATCAATTGTAACTGATTCCCATCCCTTTGGGTGTTTAACATCAAAGGAAAGACCATGAAGTTTGCCAGCTAGCAGGGCTAGCAGAAAAACAGTCTTGAGGGTCTGATGACTCTCAAAGGGCCTTGTATGGTGCATGAGCCAGGCTTTGCAACACAAGACTCACATCCTGTGCAGGAGGCCTGAGATCCCTGTTGGCAAGACCTTTCGAAACTCCTCATGAGTAATAATTTCTCAAAAGAGAAAGAGATATCAATACCCTTCAGCTTCAAGACCAGTCCTTATGCAGCCCTATAGCCTTTTACAGCTGAGACAGAGAGGAGCTGCTTCTCTCAGTGAAGGAAGACGAGGAAGTCCGTGACCTGTTGAAGAGTGGCTCCAACTGGAGAGATACCCCATCTGCGATACGACATCAATCACAGAAGATGGCCCATTTTCCATGGTATACCACTGCAAAAGACTGTCTGAGGTATCCTCTCATCTCTGTTGCCATGTATAGTATACATATACACTTTAGCAGTTGAATATATAAGTATTTTTATGTATATTTTTTAGTTTTTACTTTTTATACACTATGGTTGTACATGCATATCCTAAATTCTAAGTTGTAATTTTTTTAAGGAGAATATAGTACGGTCCCCAATTATGCGAGAATTTGGTCGATCCACGGCCTCGCAAAATTGGAAATTCGCAGATTTCAAAACACATACCATATGGGAATAATTCCATTAGGGCCGAGGCAAACGACAACTTACCCAGTCAAACTTTTTTTATGCTACCCATTTTCAATATTTCTATGTACTACACTGTAATTTTTTCTGATATGAAATTGTTCTTATGGATAAATAAAACATTAAAAAGGTTTTAATAACTTGAAAATGTTTAAAATTACACAAAGGATGGTGAAAACTCCCACACAAACATTGGCACCATTGAGTGCAAGTGTACTGTATGATACAGTCATTTCCTTAAAAAAAACCTTTTGGATACAATTTCCTCTGCCAAATAAACCTTCAAACTCCTCTATCTCATCCTCCGTGAAGAGTTCTTCAGCCTGAAGGAAGGCTTTGTGAACCGTTTCGGGTACTGGCGGATCATGCGTGTCTTCACTCCTGTCAGGCCTAATAAACTTGGTTACGAGCGCCTGTTTCAGTTTCTACGATAAAAAAAGAACTGATGAAAATTCAAAATTTGATATGAAATTACAATTTCTTAAAAAGAAATTATAACAATTCAAAATTCAACATGAAATGTCAGTTTCTTGAAAAGTTTAAATCAAATGATTCTCTCTCTCTCTCTCTCACTGCTTCTCTGTTAATCACTTTTACTAGTCATTTTCATCAAAACCTATTTCAACAATAGAAAAAAATAAATTTTCAAATGCTAAAAGTTAGTCAAAACAAGTTAACCTAGAAAAAAAAAATCTTACTTCATGTTCAGCAATGACAGATTTCATGTTGTCGACTGCTGCCAAAAGGGATTTTGACGAAGGAAAAATCTATTTCTGGGTGATTGGCTCGTGTCGCCCTATGAAAGGATCCTTAATATCATTCTTTCTAGGTAAAATTAATCTAAAATTACCAGAGAAAAACAAAATTAAGAAAATGTCAGTAAAACTGACTCGCTCACTCTTAAAAAGAAGTGTCGGTATGGTAATAGGGGCGAGTGGGGAACACTACCACGAGACAACCACCAATTAGAACTTCCAATCAGAATCCCCTTAAGAGAGAGCTGATACCAACGGGCGATGCAGCCGCTACTACTACTACTAGAGGACGCCACGGACAGCAGCGCCCCTAGCGGACATCCTTAATCTAAAAAACATCTTGTCCTGCATGGGGGGGAAATAAAACAATAAAGGGTGGGTTTCATAGGGCGACACGAGCCAATCACCCAGAAATAGATTTTTCCTTCGTCAAAATCCCTTTTCTGGGCTCAGCTCGTGTCGGCCTATGAAAGAGTACCAGAGAAACAGACAAGATGGGAAAAAAAAGGAACAAATGAAAAGCAGTTGTAAAATGATGGATATAATATAAGTAAATCAATTACAGCATACAAACTAAGTACTTAAACTAACTTATACTAAACAGTAAAATAACAGAACGTTAGTAATCTTAAAGTACTTAAAAATAGTAATCACAGTAAATTACAATGATGCAGTGTAATATAAACCAAAAGGGATTTACTTGAAAATATTTACAAAATATACAAACACATTGTGTCCTACCCTAGCATAAAAATAAGGGTAGGTACACTGAAGTACACCATCAGTACAAGTGTGGCAAAATATACAAACACATTGTGTCCTACCCTAGCATAAAAATAAGGGTAGGTACACTGAAGTACACCATCAGTACAAGTGTGGATGTCCCTAGCAAAAAAATAAGGGACAATCCACTATATGATTCAGCGGCTAAGGCTAGGATATCCGAGTAGCATGGCGATAGGGTGAGGCATGTTGGATGATGTAGGTAGAAAGGAGACCTGGATCTATACTACGACTACTATACAGTATCAGGGGAAACAATGTTTCCCGCTGCTACTGCTGAAAATTTTAAAGATTCCAAGGACTTTAGATAAATACGTTTAAAGACTGTCGGGATTTCCATCCAGTATACTTTTTAAGATCCTCAAAGTTCATATGTTGAAAGTAATTAATTGAGGTGGCTACTCCCTGATATCATGTGCTTTTGGAAATGACTCAGGATTGGCTTGTTTAATGAAGTAAAGGATTTGTTGCCTAATACCTTTTACTGACAAAGTACCACCTTTTCTCTCATGAAGAGAGCACCTGAGGATCTTGATGAAGTACGAGATAGAAAGGCTCTAAGAGTTGATACTGGGCAGAGAGAAGGATCCTGGGGAAGTGGGATAACTTTCCAAGGGGCCCACCTTGCAAGAGGATCCTCATTTTTGGCTAAAAGCTACGATCCGGAGCAAGTAGAACTTCTCCTGATGAGGAATTCCACATGACCCGCATCCCTGGATAGAGCCGACAGTTCTGAAATTCTAGCTCCTGAAGCTAGGCTTAATAAGAATAATGTCTTCCTCAGGAGCATTATGAATGTACAAGACGAGTTGTCAGTATCTGAAGCTAGTTTGAGGACATCATTTAAGAACCATGAAACTGTAGTAGGCCTTTGAGAAGGTCTAAGTCTAGCACAGGCTTTAGGGATAGACGTGAAATAAGATTCAGTCAGATCTATCTGAAAACCTACTTGAAAGATCTTCTTCAAGCGATTTATGAGTGGTAATAGTGCTAGCTGCTAAAACCTTTTTTCTCAAACAAGGATCTGAAAAAGGATATAGCTAGATTAACTGTCATGGTTGTAGTGTTCGATTCTTTCAAGAAAGATGCTAATTTTTTAACAGCTGAGTCATATTGTCTAATGGTTTGACTCTCTCTTATCTGATTCTAGGAAGAGAATATTCTGTGGATCAATATTAGCATCTTTATTAGCCGCAAACTCATGAAGTCCATAAAGTTAGGGTCTGGAGAATTCCTGAGGAAGCGAACACAGTCCTCATTTGTACTGATTGTGATAGCTTGGGATTGGGGATCCGTTGAGGTCGGAGGCCCAATTCCAGGAGAAGAGGATACCAGTTGCTCTTGGGCCGGAGTCCGGTGCAATCAGAGCTACTATCCCTTTGAAAGACCTTAGTTTGCTTAGGACTTTCAAGAAAAGATTCACTGGAGGAAAAAACATAAATTTTTCTCCACTGATTCCAGCCAACGACAGGGCGTCCGTGCATAAGCCAGAGGGTCCAGGTTGGGGGCCACATAGCAAGGGAGCTTGTGGTTCGCTTGTGAGGCAAAGAGATCCACTTGGAGACCTGGGACTCTCAGGCTTATCCACTGGAATGACCCGTCGTCTAGAGACCATTCTGATTCCAGAGGAACTGACCGGGACAGGGCGTCTGCTATCACATTTCTTACCCCTGCCAGGTGAGTGGCAGACAGATGCCATTTGTGTTTGTTTGCTAGGCAAAGATGGCTATCATGACATGATTCACATGCTTGGATTTGGACCCTCCTCTGTTGATGCAATGAACTACCACTGCACTGTCCAAAACTAGCCTTAGATGAGACTTCTTCGGGGGA
This sequence comes from Macrobrachium nipponense, assembly GCF_015104395.2. NCBI lineage: Eukaryota > Metazoa > Arthropoda > Malacostraca > Decapoda > Palaemonidae > Macrobrachium > Macrobrachium nipponense. The sequence goes on along the minus strand of NC_087200.1, from coordinate 143,984,743 downwards.
AGCAGTCTCTTCAAGGTAAGAAATACTGCCATTGCTTCCAGAACGTTTATGTGGAGCTGGCGAAATTGAACTGACCAAGTCCCCTGAACCTGTTTGAACTGAGAGTATCCCCCCCACCCGGACAGGGAGGCGTCCGTGTGAATGGTTAACACTGGAAGGGGATATTGAAGGGTACCTTCTTGGCTAAGTTCTTTACTTTTGACCAAGGAACGGAGTTGATTGCAGAGGATCTGTGGGATTACTGACAACTTGTCTCGAGATTTGGTGTTTGCTCTTGATCGCCAAATTCGATTTAAATCTTTCAGCCTTGCTTTCAGGAGGATATCTGTTACCGAAGCAAACTGAAGGGACCCTAGGATTCTCTCCTGGTTTCTCCTTGATGTTTGTTTGCATTTGAGAAATTGCCTGACAGATTTTGCTATTTCCTTCCGTTTGGCCACTGGAATTGACAGATTGTGGGAAGACAAATCCCATTGGATTCCCAGCCACTGAAAACGAGACTCCGGGGTAAGTCTGGATTTCGTTTTGTTTATCTGGAACCCCAGATGTCCAGAAAGTGAACTACCTTTTTGGTGGCTTTGAGACATTCCTCGACGGTTGGTGCCCAGATCAACCAATCGTCGAGGTATGCTGCTACCATGATTCCCATGCATGTTCTTCAAGTTGCATGTACAACCACTTCTGCTATTTTCGTGAATACCCTGGGGGCTACATTCAGACCGAAGGCATCACTTTGAATGAGAATGTCTGATTTCCTAGCCTGAATCCTAGGAATGGGCGGAAGTGCCTGGCTATAGGGATATGATAGTATGCGTCTGTAAGATCGATGGAGCATGTGACGGCTCCACGCGGAAGTAAGGTCCTTACTTGCGAGAGGGTAAGCATCTTGAACTTGTCGCAACGAATGAAAGAGTTTAGCTTTGACAAAGTCTAAGATTACCCTTCTTTTTGTTGAGCCTTTCTTTGGCGCACGCTGAATAAGCGACCTGAAATTTTAGATGCTTGACTCTCGCAATAGCTCCTTTCTGAAGGAGTTCTTCCGCGTAATCTGTCAATTCCTCTGATGGTATCTGGTGGAATGATTTGATTGGAGGCGGATCTTTGATCCAACTCCAACCCAATCCTTTGGACACTATGCTCTGTGCCCAATTGCTGAACCCCCACCTGTGGCGGAAGAGGAACAGCCTCCCTCCTACCTGGGGAGCCTCATTGTTGATGGGCGGGTTGACCACCACGCCCTCCTCTGAACTGCCTGCTCCTTGTCGCCCTTCCCTTCCTGCGCCACGCTGGCGAAAGTAACCTCTCGCCCTACCTCTCGGTTGTTTGTAGCCTTGAGCCTCATATGTAGGGTTGAAGGCCGGCGAGATTGCGTAGGAGGTCGACGGCTGTGATTGAGGAGACAACAGGAGGATGGGCTGGTTCTGTTTCGAACTAGCAGGTTGTCCTTGTTGGGTAACCGGGACGGCCTGCACAAATTGCTGCTGTTGCTGGTGTTTCTGATACGGCTGGAACCTCTTACCAGCCTTCTTTGGTTTCTTACCAGCAGTGGGGACGGATTCTTGTTTCCTCTTTGAAGAAATACCCCACCTAGCTCTAAGGCTCTGGTTGAGCCTAGCAGCCTCGTGGTGCACTTCAGTTAACAGCGGACTCTGGGAAGAGATCCGCTCCCCACATGCTAGAAGCCAAGAGTCTATTCGGCTCGTGCCTAATAGTACACTCCTGCAGAACGTGCTTTCGGCAATTCCTCCTAGCTTGGAAGAAGTCGAAAGCATCTGTTAGGACCGTCTGAAACTGAGATTTTGCCAAAATCTTAAACAGCGGTTCCGTCGCATAAGAGAGAGCAGCCATTCCGTTATTTATAGGAATTGAGGGACCTGCCAAACCTGGTTCGCGCCGTCAAACTCTGCCTGAATTAGGGAATCCGGCAGCCTTGGCCAAGCTTCTCGCCGAACTGGTCCATGGCGCAGTCCGGTTTGAGCTTACCAAGCGTGAACGTAGCTGGCAAGTTCTCCCACAATTCTCCGAAAGCCGGGAAGAGCGGAGAAGTAGACTCCGCCTCCCTCAACTGTGGGATGGGCTCATCCTTGAGGACTGCCTGAAGGGTCTTCTTACTATTTTCGTGGCGAACGGAAGAGAAGCCTCCTCTTCCGTCGCGAAAATAGTAAAGGGACTCTTATAGGCCTGGAGCTTAGTGTTTCGTGCACTCCCAGTCCTCAAGGCAGTGAACCCATTCCCGCTGGGCATGATCCCTACTGTACAGAACAGACTCTCTAGAGATCTTGTCTTCCCTAGTCAGAGCCGTTACAGTCAGCCTAGCATAAACCGATGAAAGGCTGCGTCAGACCCAGGAGGGTAAAACTCGAAGTCCCATCAATCCTCCGAGTTCCACACTCCGGGATAGAGATCATCCCATCCTTAAAAGGAGCGTAGGTAGCTACTCTCCATGGATTCTCCATGGAGAAAGCTGGCAGAGAGTCGTATGGCGGGAGTTGGAGAATGCCAGTGCTTGGCACTGGGGAGACTGGAAGAGGGACCTGAGAGAGCCCGGCTACTCGGTCCTCATTCTCTCTAACCCTGTTAGAGAGATCTTGTATGGACTGGCCTGATTGAGACAGAGTGCTCGACAATTGTGCGAACATCCTGCTCGAATCTCGTCCCCAGGGCGGAGACATTGCGAGCCAACCAGCTTGCCCACCTGTTGCATCACCACTGCTGAGAAAGCAGTAGGATCAAAGGTGCTAGGCCTGCTCTCCCACCGGCGTTGCCGGAGTGGAAGCGGTGGAGGCGGGAGAAGGCACTGGCTCGGCGGGAGCGCGAGCCTTCTCCTTAGAAGCCTTGCTTCTAGAGCTCTTCGAGTGAGAAGAACTCGGCTTAGCTTTCACCGCGTCGGCGTAGGAAGTGTCGAAGACTTCCTAGCCGAAGAAGACGAAGACGACTTCCTAGAAGTTGTCTTAGCTAGAGTCTTCGGTTCTCTCTGTCCCTTCACCTTTGGGGGTACAGAGAGAGCGGGAGAGCGGGTAGGGATCTCAGATCCCACAAAGCCTTGGAAAGAAGCGCTCGAAGAAGGGACAGGAGAAGATCCAGGAGCACCCAAGGAAAGACCTTGGGCGCCCGACACACCTACCTCAACCAACAAATCCTCTACCCCTACCGCCATGGGCTCGATGTTAAGGTCCAGGGCAGCGACGTCCGGGACCGACTCCTGGGAAGCTACGACCCCAAAGGATTGCTGGAGATCTTGCTGGATGGAGGCTATCAGAGGGGCTGCGGACAAGGGGTCAACATACCCAGTTGACTTGCCCACAGGGAAGATCTGGACGGCCAGCTTCTTGTCCAGAATGTACGGCTGGCCTTTGGCGGCGTTCTTCCCGAAGCCGCCCACCCACGCTTTCAGGGTGGCGAGGGCGACCTCCCTCACACCAGTAGCCTGAAAGAAAGGGCGAGATGAGCTTCTAATGGCGGAACGGGGTTAACAAACTTATGACTAAGAGTTGTTAGTAAAATGATAAGGAAGCCTATAATGGACTTACCCCATCTCCCAGCTGACCGACTAGGTCGTAGCAGATGGCGCAGGCTTCTGGGTGCCAGACGATCATCTCTTATATGACGTGGCACAAGGGGTGAGACCTGCACTCATCGTGGCCGCAGGGGTCGTACAAACGTCGCGTTGCACGCTGGGACCTGACAGTTGGTAGCCTGTAAGTGGAAAGATACATGAGTATCAGGAAAACACTTACAGTCTAACAGATGCTCCGCTGGTGCCGGAGCGATAAAGTTAGATTAAACCAGAGCCCCGCCATAATACGTGTGGTAACCAGGTTGGTTGGGTGCCCTAGGCTATAGCTCCGCTGATGGCGGGGACACAAAAGGAAACCAACCAGGAGTGGTGGTAAATGGAAACCACGACGGAAAATGGCGGGGATGGTAGATAAATAATAATAATTAAACAATTCATTGTAAAATTAGGGTATATCCTTAAAATAACAATAATAACAAACCTTTCTCCACCCGTCTACTAGAAGAGTGCACGGGTAAGAAGCAAGCTCCCTTCCGGTAGCGGGGGAGAGATGTAAGGATATAGTAGGCAAGCAACCGACCACTAGTAGTCCCCACCCCGCCCGCTGGCGGAGCCAGTAATCTATAACCAAAGGTGCCCCGGCTGCGACGGAAGGCTCCTTTCGTTATAGCGAGGGAAGGTGGCTGAGCAACTGGGGAGGGGGGAGGAAGGTCTCGGCGTAACACGGCGGGAGAGAGAGAGGGGGGGGGATGGCCTACTCCTCCCCGCCTCACCGACTACCCGCTCGGAGACCCGGTACCTCATGAGTGATCGCCCTATACCCCCCGCTGGAGGAACCCCTGGCCACCTCAGAGAGGGAGAGAGAAGGCGACTGAGGTTGTCATGACAACCAAGGGGTCCCCCAGCCCCTCCCTATACCAGAAAGGGAGGGCAGGGGTAGGGTAAGGTGCGATGGAACACGTGACCGCAAGTGGCCTAGGCCGCGAGCAACACAACGTGAGAGGGCCACGTGAACCAGGCTGTACCAATACAAGGAACAAGCACCTAGGCTAGCCTAACACCCTAAATATAATATATATCGAAAAGATGGAAAAGACACTTTTAGTAAAAGAGAAAGAAGCCCAGGAGGAGGCAGACTGTTCCAAGAAACAGAAGCCTACTCGGAGCCAGCGATAGCCGATGAAGAGCAAGAGCCGGGATGCTGGGCCGGAATAATAATAACAGCCCTAAATACCAAACTAAGAGAGATGGTAGGAGGGCTAAACTAGCTAAAACTCGATGTAAAAGACAATGAACGTAACATAGTAAGCCCATAAGTATAAGAAGTCCCAGTATGGAGGACCGGGAATTCTTAACGAGGCAGCATGGCGCCACCACGAGACAACCGGGAAACCGTATATGACCTATTTAGGAGGAAAATACTGGTACCCGGAAGATAAAAATATGGTAAAACATTACTTATGAGTTACTTAACTTAGCCGTTGCAATAGCAGAGCGTTCCATGTTGAAGAATAAGATAAATCCCGAAATTAGCACAGCACAGAAAATAATGCGTCTTGACGCTAGCGCTAAAAATTAAGGATGTCCGCTAGGGGCGCTGCTGTCCGTGGCGTCCTCTAGTCGTAGTAGTATCGGCTGCATCGCCCGTTGGTATCAGCTCTCTCTTAAGGGGATTCTGATTGGAAGTTCTAATTGGTGGTTTGTCTCGTGGTAGTGTTCCCCACTCGCCCCTATTACCATACCGACACTTCTTTTTAAGAGTGAGCGAAGTCAGTTTTACTGACATTTTCTTAATTTTGTTTTTCTCTGGTGATTTTAGATTAATTTTACCTAGAAAGAATGATATTAAGGATCCTTTCATAGGCCGACACGAGCTGAGCCCAGAAAATGGAAGTTGCTCCTTAACTTCAACTTCAACTTAAGGGCAAACTTTTTAGTTTTGAGAAAATAGGTCTTCCTCTTCGACTTCTAGGCAGATGCATACACGATGCGGATGATCAGAATACACTTCGCAGATCTGAGTAATACATATGGTGATGATGATGATACCGATCATTCATACACACGGCACTATGACGTCACAAATATGTGACGCGGAGCCTTCCGTCTAAGCTAATGGCTGAGCAAGAAATTCTTCTTTTGCATTCCCCCTTGGAGGAATAATAGTTTTTTCCTCCAAGCATTCCCCCCCACCCCTTCCTTCTCTCAGATACCAGCAAACCCCCCCACATCTAAAATACCTGAAAATACAATAGATTTGATACGTTTTGCAGTGAGTGACTTGCAGGCTTTGAACGGTTTAGCAGATACAGAAAATCTATTTTTGAGAGCTAATGACTGCATAAAAGGGGAATCACACAATTCGAACACGCATAATTCAGGACCGGACTGTTTAAGTTTTTACCAAATATCAATTTTATCAAAGTTTTGAAATAATTTATTATTTTATTCAGTTCATAATTCACTGACATACAAATCTATTTTATTCATTCAGTTCATAAATTCACTGACATACATCTCAAACTAAATTCATTGTAGTGCTGAATAATCCTGTGGATTCCAGTGCTTGGCTTCAAGCCTAAATTCCATATTCCATTCCATTCCATTCCAGAGGCAACAGGTGATCTATCACAACTTGCCATTCCCGAGCTGACTTCTCTTGTCGAGACAGGAACAGTCACGCTGCCTTTCTGAACCTGCTGATACGAGAGTCTGAGGGTAAGACTTGCTGCTACTGTGTCTATCAGCATGCACAGATACTTAGTCCTCTGCTTGGGTTCGAGATGGAACTTCTCGAGATTTATCACAAACCCTAGAGTGGCAAACGTGAGGAACTGACCCTTGTCCCGTAGCAACTACTAGCTCCCGGTCACCAGGACCTGCCAGTCATTGAGAAAACTTAACAGATTTATCCTGTGTGAATGTACCCAAGCTGACACCAGGGCGAACACTCATGAACACCTTGGGAGCGGTCGAGAACCCGAAACAGAGTGCCCTGAATTGGTACACCGTCTTTCCGAGGATAAAGTGAAGGCACTTGTGGGACAACTGGTGGATGGGTATCTGGAAGTAAGCATCCCTCAGGTCTACTGTAAGCATGATGTCATTCTCCCTGATAGAGGCAATCACAGCATGTACGTGCCATCTCCATCTTGAATCAAATCTGCCGAATGAATCGGTTCAGGGGAGAGAGGTCTATGACTGGTCTCCAGCCTTCCAAAGTCTTCTCTACGAGAAAGACTTTTCTACAAGAAAGACATGGCAGTAAAAACCTGGAGGCCAGCCCGACACGCCTTCCATAGCTCTCTTACTCGGCATCTTCTGCACTTTTTGCAACAGTTCTTGGTACTTCTCAGAACCTTTGAGGTACAATTGCAGATGGACCGGGTGGTTGTTTGTTTGTTTGTATGGTGTTTTTACGTTGCAAGGAACCAGTGGTTATTCAGCAACGGGACCAACGGCTTTACGTGACTTCCGAACCACGTCGAGAGTGAACTTCTATCACCAGAAATACACATCTCTCACTCCTCAATGTGAGGAGTGAGAAGCAAACACCAAACCGACCATGCCACTGAGGCTCTGAACCAGACTGGTTGGTTGGTGAGAGGTGGCAGAGACTCAAAGGGGAGTAGATATCCCTCCTGAAGGACATCTACTACCCAGGTCTCTGCTCCATATTGTTGCCATGTTGCCCAATGGCTCGATAGGCAGCCCTCGCCACCAGTGGCAGCACCTGGAAGAGAATGCTGCTCCTAGCATTTCCCCTCTTCTTTTCCTTACCCCCCATTCCCATACGCAAGGAGGGCGGAAAGGGACACGACTGTACCCCCTTCGATGGGAGAGAAGAAAGCTTGGTCGTTCCACAGACACCCTTTGAAGAGGAGGACTTCTTAGGGGCCGAGGAAGAGCTAGCTAGACTCGAAGGTCTAGCCTTAGTGGATTGTGAAGACCCAGAGGCGCCACTGCCTGGTGAGCAAGGCAGTCTTCATCATCCCGATGCTTGTCCACTGCAGCATCTATCTATTCTCTGTTGAAGAGGTAGAACCCAGCAGTCTGTTGCAAAGGGTCAAAACAGACTTGAGACCGAGAGACCTGGCTGCACGAGAGAGAACAGCGTCCCTTAAGCACCAGGTTCACCCACAGGTTTGTCATTTGGTGGACCAAGTAGAAAACCACCCTACCCCCAGACTGGCACAATCTCCTGAAGGCTGAGTCTTCTCCTGGAATGATAACTCCAGTAGAGGCAGCAACCTTAAATACCATGAATGACCACAGGTCTAGCCAGGAGACTTCCTGAAGAGCTGCCACAACGGTAGCCTCCAGGGTCACTGCTTCTTGCTGAGAGGGGATACACTCTCTGCAGTAAGCTGCTGCAACGACAGACAAGGACCAAGACAAAATAAGTCCGGACCTTTCCGAGGGCATGTAGAAAAGTCTCTGCCAAGGTAGAGGAGGGGGAAGCCTCATGTCTGCCTGATTAGTCCAAAGGGAATTCGCCTGTCCTGAGACAAGATTGTCCACTTGGCCTAATACAGGCAGTCCCTGGTTATCGGCGATTCGATTTTATGGTACTTGCAATCCGATTTTATGCTGCTCGTCTAGCGCCATAACGGGCTGAGTTCCAATTATCAGCGCCATAACATACCTAACAGTGGTGCCATAATGGTGCTTATGGTGCCAATAACCCCATAAATCGAGATTTGGTTAATGGCGGTTTTCGCTTATCGGCACCCCTTTGGGAACAGAACCCCCGCCGATAACCAGGGACTGCCTGTACTCTGTCAGCAAGAGCAGACCACAGTAGCCCCGTCAAAACCTTGGGTTCCTTCTTAGAACCCCAAACGATTCAAACTGAGAGGGGCAGTCTCCTGAAGAAGAGGAGGCCGTGGCTGCTTCCCTGAGATCGCTGTGCTGACAGATCAGCATTAGGATCTCGCCGAAGGTCCTCTGTATCTTGGGTTTGTCTGACTCTCTAGGCAAAGGTCCCTCAAGCCCTTTGAGAGAATGGTCCTCCTGATCTACTACTTTCCCAGGAGGGAGAACCTCGCCAGACCCCCTTGAGCCATCCTTGAACGACGCGGGTGTACGTCTGGTGCAGTCCTAAAACCCTTCTAGGAACTTAGGCCCCCATCGCTGAATCCTGCGGAGAGCACTGCAGGATTCCTCCTATCCATCTTGCCACTCCCAGTGTTTCCCAAGGAAGTAGAGGGAATAGGAGAGGAGGATCGGATGCTCTCATTCGTCCTGCCAGCATGGGCACGTGATCATCTACCCGTTGTGATGAAGGCAGCACGGTTGTAGGAGAGAGTGGTTCCCTCGGCGAGAAGCTTTCCCAAGGAGTGCGCGCGGCTGATGCGCTTGGCCTCGTACTTGGTCACTCACATAAATGCAAGCGAGAATCAGGTGAGGCCACATGGTCAACAGGTTGGCAGGAATGTGTACCATCCTTACGATGCTTCCCAAAGCTCTTCGAGGCCGAAACCTCGTGCGAAGAGGACTGCTCAGGGGACCTCCCCTTACCAACTCCTGATGTCTTGTCCTGAGAGACAGCAACATCTTCCCTGGCATCTGATGAAGAGCCAGGCTTGGCTTTCACTGGTAGGGCCAAGTCACTAGTGCGGCTTGATACCTTCTCTCATTCTGCGCCACTTTCGAGACAGTGAGAGGTCTCTCCATCACTGACAATGAACCTGAGTCTGAACTACTGTGGCTCCTGTGGACACTAGACCCTGGGGACACCGTGCCATGGTTACCACTCCTGAAGGAGCAGACGAGCCAACTGTTCCCATGGGGAGAGGATGCAGCCCTTAGAAGCTTCATGACCAGACCTTATAGGGGCCAGAGAAGCTACCTTCCTCTTCTTGGGCTGTGAAGCCTTCGAACAGGGAGGTGGCAGACGATGACACCTTCCGAGACTTCTTTCTCCTCGACTTATTCGCCAACTTCTGCAGGAGAGCTTTCAGGTCCCCCCAAGGAGAACCAGATGACTCTGCAGGTTCAGGAGCAGGATCAGGTTCAGGAATGGCAGGTGGGGTCACCTCTGTCACTACCAGTGGTGATAAGAGGGGGAGCAGGAACAACAGGAATAGGCAGAGGTATCATTGCAAATCCAGGAAGAGATGGCACAGAATTCATGGGTGCTGGTAGACTGCACACTGGCAGATGGGCACTCGTGCCAAACACCACATTTGGAGTCACATTGGTTGGGTGGTGTGCATAAACCAAGTGGAGACCAATAGGAAAACGGTGCTAGGTCAATGTATAAATAGTGGAGGTGACTACAGCATGAGTTACTGCATTGCTGGCACTGGCACTACTCAAGTGTGTTAGCAATGCATTCACAGAAGGTGGTCCCACAATGCCCAGCGAAACCCAAGCCTGTCACCTCACCTGCAGAAGACAAAGTTGGGTTAATGGGAGGGGTATCCCCTCGCACCGAAGGAGGACCTATGGAGCAAGAGGAGTGTTGCCCTGGTCACCAGCCAAGAGAGAGATAGGTAGGCGAGGGATTAGGTACCAAGGGCGAGGTAGGGGACGTGTTACCCCAAGCCACAGCCAAGGCAGTCTTCCTGTGATATCGTCTCCTCCCAGCAAACATCCCCCACTGTGCTGTAGACCAGTCACAACACCTGACACAACGGTTATTAATATCACACGCCTTCAACAGGAGGAATATAGGGTGTGAAGCTCAACATCAACAGACGAGCAGAAAATTACAAATTTTTAAACAATTTGTATTTTTCATAGCTAACAAGGTGAAAGCTGGTCAAAGACTGTGCATTCAACCTCGTGACGCACTAGTCTTTTCCCAACCCTGGAGATAAGAAAATGTAGAGAGGGGCAGCTAGAGGTGGGCAGTACACATTAAGACCTCAGGTTTGTTAGCTATGAAAAATACAAATTGATTTAAAAATTTGTCTTTTGTTCATATGCGGAACAAACCTTCAGCCTTAACAATAGGATAGACTTTTACTTGGAGGGAGGTACAGACATCCTAAACCAGCTGGGAGTTAACCCACCTGACCACCTCCGTAGAAAGAAACGAGTTCTAAAGGAGGTGGGCCAATGCCCGTGAGAAGATAGATAAATTGATATCTAACAATTCAGCCATCTGGGTTGCAATACAATGATATGAGCAGATTCATTGCATCTAGGGAACTAAAGAAAATTCTGATTGTTCAATAACAAACCATATAATCACAGGGGCCTGTTATTACTCCTAACTCCCCCTTGCTAGAGAGTAGAGTATTTGCTACTGAATAGAGGGTTTGATTATTTCAAAAATACATAAAGCAAACTAACTATCAGTATGACTACCTTACTAACCTGTATTTGACCTGTCCAGCATATGACGTGTCTATCCTCAACCTGCCCGTAGGAAGAAGAAAGGAACAGAGAAAGAAAGAGACCAGCCAACTCACTCATTGTTTCTTCCACACAGTCACCTTAGGTAAGATACAAAATTGCCCGGTAAAGGGCAGTGGATGAGTTACACAACTTGTTGGGCAGCCACCACAGGGACCAAGGAAAACGTGTCCATAGACCTGTGGCCAACATCTCTTAGATAAAATGAGGTGAACGTGGATTGGCGCAACCACGTACCAGCGTTCAAAATTCTATGAAGAGCAAAATTTTTCTCAAATGCCAGAAAGGAACTTATACCTCTGTCATGTGCTCTAGTCTGCACAGACTCTGACAGAACTGTCAAGAGACGAATAAAACTGCTTGATCGCTTCACATATCCAGAAAGAAATTGTGTTCATGGAAGCTTCTTTCTTGGATCAATCTGTGCTAACAAACAGCCTATGACACCCAGGTCTGAGATGTTGAGTCATTTTAAGATAGCAACGTAGAGCTCTGACAGGACACAACAAGAGCTCTTGTGGGTCATTGTCCACAAAATCATTAAAAATGGAATGGAAAAAGAGGCAAATCTGTCGTCATGTACCAAGGGATTCTGGGTCTTGGCCCCTGAATTCTGGGACAAATTCAAGGTCACAGACCCCCAACCCCTGGCATGTTTCACATCATAACTTGGCCATGAAGCTCCCCCATTCTCTTCAAAGAAGCCAAAGCCAAGAGGAAAACTGTCTTGAGCATCAAGTTTCTGTCCAATGAACGACACAAGGGCTCGAAAGGAGCTCTAGTGAAACTTCTAAAGACAAGTGAAACATCCCATGCCGGAGGATTAAGTTCCCTTGGAGAGCAGGTCTGTTCGAAACCCTTGAACAACAAGGAGATCTCCCAGGATGAAGAGATGTCTACGCCTCTCAGATGCAACACCAAGCTCACGCAACTCTGTAGCCCCTGATAGCAGAAACTGAAAGGCCTTTCTCATCCCTGAGGAAGACCAAAAAATCTTCCCCATACCTGAAAAAGCCTGTCTGCCACGACTTGATGCAGAGACCACTTCATGCCCAGGATCTGGTGCCAATAACTCAGTTTGTTGGCAACTACATTCTTCTTGCCTGGGATGTATTTAGCTGAGAGCTCCACCGAGTTGTCAATCGCCCACTAGTGTAACTCGACAGTCAATGAATGGAGCTGGCGAGACACCAGACTCCTTTGTTTGTTCACATATGCGACCACCGTGGTGCTGTAGGACATTAGAACTACCGAATGACCCTCTACCTTCTCCCGAAATTCCTTCAGACCCAGAAAAGCTGCCTTCAACTCCAAAACGTTGATGTGTAGCAGCTTGTCTTCCATACTCCGAATGCCTGATGTAATGAGGTTCCCTAGATGAGCACCCCAACCCCAACCTGTGAGAGAGGCATCTGAAAACAGAAAGAAGTCTGGAGGGAGAGAACTCAGAGGGACACCTACTAAGAGATTCTGATTGTCCAACCACCAACGAAGGTCTTTCCTCCCCTCTTCTGACAGAGGAACTCTCTGAAGAAGGGAATCTCCTGCCAGGAACCAGAAGTCTTTCAGTTTCCATTGCGGAAACTGAAGCTGAAGATGACCATGAGGGACCAACTTCTCGAGAGAAGACAAAATACCCAGAAGAACCTGCCACTGGTGAGCCGGCTGTTCTGGCTGTGATAGGAACTTGTGTGCCACTACCCGCAACTTCTCCAACCTCTGGTCCGAAGGAAAAACTTGACGCTGCTGTATCTACATATAACCATACCTAGATAAAGAACTTTCTGGCTGGGATCGAGATTCGACTTCTCTAGGTTTACTACAATGCCTAGCTCCCAACAAAACCGAAGCAGATGATCTCTGTCCTGCAGCTGCTTCTTTCTGGAACTTGCTTAGACTAGCCAGTCGTCGAGGTATCTCAACAGGCGAATCCCGTCACTTTTAGTACCAGGAAGTCATTAAAAATGGAATGGAAAAAGAGGCAAATCTGTCGTCATGTACCGAGGGATTCTGGGCCTTGGCCCCCGAATTCCGGAACAAATTCAAGGTCACAGACCCCCAACCCCTGGCATGTTTCACATCATAACTTGGCCATGAAGCTCCCCCACTCTCTTCAAAGAAGCCAAAGCCAAGAGGAAAACTGTCTTGAGCATCAAGTTTCTGTCCAATGAACGACACAAGGGCTCGAAAGGAGCTCTAGTGAAACTTCTAAAGACAAGTGAAACATCCCATGCCGGAGGATTAAGTTCCCTTGGAGAGCAGGTCTGTTCGAAACCCTTGAACAACAAGGAGATTTCCCAGGATGAAGAGATGTCTACGCCTCTCAGATGCAACACAAAGCTCATGTAACTCTATAGCCCCTGATAGCAGAAACTGAAAGGCCTTTCTCATCCCTGAGGAAGACCAAAAAATCTTCCCCATACCTGAAAAAGCCTGTCTGCCACGACTTGATGCAGAGACCACTTCATGCCCAGGATCTGGTGCCAATAACTCAGTTTGTTGGCGACTACATTCTTCTTGCCTGGGATGTATTTAGCTGAGAGCTCCACCGAGTTGTCAATCGCCCACTAGTGTAACTCGACAGTCAATGAATGGAGCTGGCGAGACACCAGACTCCTTTGTTTGTTCACATATGCGACCACCGTGGTGTTGTTGGACATTAGAACTACCGAATGACCCTCTACCTTCTCCCGAAATTCCCTCAGACCCAGAAAAGCTGCCTTCAACTCCAAAACGTTGATGTGTAGCAGCTTGTCTTCCATACTCCAAATGCCTGATGTAATGAGGTTCCCTAGATGAGCACCTGTGAGAGAGGCATCTGAAAACAGAAGGAAGTCTGGAGGGAGAGAACTCAGAGGGACACCTACTAAGAGATTCTGATTGTCCAACCTCCAACGAAGGTCTTTCCTCCCCTCTTCTGACAGAGGAACTCTCTGAAGAGGGGAATCTCCTGCCAGGGACCAGAAGTCTTTCAGTTTCCATTGCAGAAACTGAAGCTGAAGATGACCATGAGGGACCAACTTCTCGAGAGAAGACAAAATACCCAGAAGAACCTGCCACTGGTGAGCCGGCTGTTCTGGCTGTGATAGGAACTTGTGTGCCACTACCCGCAACTTCTCCAACCTCTGGTCCGAAGGAAAAACTCGACGCTGCTGTATCTACATATAACCATACCTAGATAAAGAACTTTCTGGCTGGGATCGAGATTCGACTTCTCTAGGTTTACTACAATGCCTAGCTCCCAACAAAACCGAAGTAGATGATCTCTGTCCTGCAGCTGCTTCTTCCTGGAACTTGCTCAGACTAACCAGTCGTCGAGGTATCTCAACAGGCGAATCCCGTCACTTTTAGTAACAGGAAAATGCGACTGTAAAACCCTGGAGAAGATTTCCTATCCTGCCCCTGGGGACATCACCGGCCAGGGGCAGGCTTTGGCAATTGTGGTTCGTGGATTTGCATTTGCAACAATTATCCGAACACAATAAACACAATTATACACAGATGTTCAACAAACAATTGGTCTGAGAGCGAAGAAAACATCTTTCCCTGATGACGGCCAAAAGCAAATTGGAATGTTTATGTCCGGTCAGGAGGGACTTCCGACTACCAGACTAATAGTTAACGACCGAACCACTTTCTTTGAAAGATTTCACTGACTGTGTCCAGGCCATGCGTTTAGTAATTCATATTGTAAATGACCGAGGGTTTGTATATTATGTAGGAACAACCACATTTCAAGTTTCTGTTCCGTTAATGCAAACTTCCGACTTGACTTGTTTTACTGCCTAAAATTGTTACCAGCACCTACATTTCTTGTAAGTATTCCTTACTACAAGGAGCCCAATACTCAGTTGAAGTATCGGTTAGTAGCCTATTTCCAGTGTGGAAGAAAGGGTGTTAGTTCTGATATCCGGTACCTTTTCTCTCTCTCTTTTCATTTCTTTCTGGATGAAGACTTATACAGGACAAGCCCTTAAGGAGCCTAGCTTGTACTTTTTTAACCGCTGCTGGGAGAAGCTAATGTACATGTACACTGGTATCCTGTCAGTGAGAAAAAAGATAATATTGTCTTGTGATTGACACAATAGGAACATAATGAATGTCTGCATGTTATTTTTTTAAATGTTCTTCAAGACAACTGGAGAACAGGACAGGAACCTCCATTCTAAATTGAAAATTATACAGATATCCATCAGGTGAACTCAGTAGCCATTTTTGGTTATTACGATTAAAGTGATTGCCACTGATTGCAACAGAACTATTTTCAGGAAGCTTGTGACTGTATTTGCTACAGAAAGGAATGCTGTTGGTTAATGTGAACCCTGGAGGACCTGCTAACATGGATGATTAATATACATAAAAGGTTTTTCACTAGACAGAGAAGCAGTAGTTGTTATAATTAGGTCTTTAGTTGTAGCATATAATCAGACTAGAAAGGAAATACATGCAATTCAAAATATTTTTCATTCACCTGAAACTTTAAGAGGTACAAACTTCATTTATACTTAAGCTAACTTAACATTTAAGAGGGAAACAGCATGCAGCTCATAAAAGGTGCATAGTTAACCAGCTGATAATAATTAAATTAATTTTAAAGATTTGCAGTATCTTCAGGATCTTTACTATCCATATTGCTTATCTTGTATTAAGAAGATGGTGCTACATTGCCTGGGGACCTGATGGCTACCGACCAAACAATGGCCAAATGGAGATGAAAGTAGAAGATTGGTATTGATGGAACAAGCTAGATCTGCTTCTTCACTAGACCATATGCTATCAAACTTAGTGTAAAGTGTGTAGAAGTTGATTGATGACTTCTGCCTCAGCATTGAGAAAAAGGAGTGAAAAAATCAGGAGGATTTTGTCCTGACTTCACAAATACTGAGCTTAGTAAGGGCATAGATTAGTTTGACCAGTTTCCCAATTACATGTATATCTATGGCCTCAAGTATACCATGGGAGGCCATTTGACAACTGACAAATCCATGTGTTTTCTAGAATTGAGTATGCCAACCATTCTACTGGTCTTTATCTCAAACTTGCTATGTTCCAGAGAATATGTCCAGGTATTCAGAATGCCACTTATCTTTGTATGCTTTATTCATACATTAATTATAGCCAATATTTCAACTGAACTAGGTGAATCTAGTATGTATCCTTTAATATCCTTAGATGTTGTCTTGATGTAGATCATGTTTTAGTAATATGTACTGAGAAGTCTTTAGGCTTATTGCTAGTTATTTTCTCCCCGATCTGCATTTTAGGTGTTGCCACCACAGCAAATATCAAGAATGAATCCTCCTACATTTCTTGGCAAAGTCTTTGCAGATAACTGTCCATGAAGAAAGCAAGTAGTACTTGAATGTTTACAATAGTCTTAAGTAGTGACTAACTAAAGCAGTCTTGTCACCAATTTTGTGAGGCCAGTAAAATTGTAAATCCTTTCTCAAAGAATCAGCTGTTAACAAGCTGGGATTCTTGGTGAGCTCTGTACCGCATTAACTTAAGAGATACCAAACTTGTCTGATGGGTATGTGTTTCAACGGGAATTCAGATCAACATACTATTTCAATCCAGCATGTTTTCCTATTGGAAGCCACTCGTGCTCAGTGTATACTACACTCAGTGACTGGGTGTGTTTGCTCAATTTTGTGCATTATTATTAATTTTTCATGAGTATACAAAGTAAAGTAGCTGTGAACTCCTTAGATTATAGAGGCCCAGAATATATGCTCCTATTGCATAGCTAAGGAAGCTGATTAGTTCATTTTACAGTGTTTCTGCTACTACACATTTATTCGCAGTAAGTGTGTTAACAGTTTAAAATCTTTTACCAGTCATGTTTAACTGTCTTAGAACAAAGGTTAAAGGATGAATACACTTTCTTCAGCTTTTTCTCTTACTGTATTTTTACATCTCTCTCTCACCTTATTTGAACATTCTCTCTCTCTCTCTCTCTCTCTCTCATCTCTCTCCTCTCTCTCTCTCTCTCTCTCTTCTCTCTCTCTCTATCTCTCTCTCATCTCTCTCTCTCTCTCTCTCTCTCTTTCCTTGTTTCTGTTTTGTGAGTTTGTTTCCTGAGCTCTCCCTCTAATGTTTTGCAAGAAATTAAAACAATAAATGGTAGTATAAGTAATAGCAAGAAAAAACAGTGCATTGTGATACAGGAGGCATAAACTTGATCCATTTGCTTTTGGTAATAAATTTCATATGTAATGTCAATTTTATAATATAATAATAAAAATTTTCATTATTCAGAGCAATGACTGTCCTGGTTTCATGGTGCAAGCTTGATACAGTAATCACAGACAGTAATGCACTGTTCTTAGCAGAAGGATGATATACAACTTCTGAATTTGATGACCAGTGCATCAGTGTGGCTGTTCCATGAGTATACCTTCATTTTGTGTACAATTTAAATAACTGTATAAAGATTTTTCAATTACATATTGGTGTGGGGTACATCTAGCCACATAAACCATAGTTTACTGCTGAATGTGAGCAGGGGTTGGTATTCATTATTTATGTTTAGTTTATATGGTGTTAGCTACAAAACAAAGAAATAATAGTATACATATTAAACATTTTTCAGTTGCAAATGCCTTTAAGTAATTTAGATTTTTATCAGGATGCTGTTTATAGTTTATGTCCCATTAATAAGGTACAACCAAAGTGATTAACAGCTAATCTCTCCCAGTAACACTTAATTTCTAATCTCTTCCAACAACTGTTAATTTCTCCCACTAAGGGATGAAAAAATGTGGGTAACACTTAACTGTAAACCCCTATCCATAAGAAGAGCAAAGAGGAGATACAGGAGCTAATTATTAGAATTACACATGCAATTCTGCATTTATCCAAAGATGCATATTAATTAGAAAGGAAAACACAATTCTTCATCCATGTATTGAGGTTCCTTTTTAAAACACAAAACCATGCTAAGCAGTAAATATGTTACATAAGAGTTAACAGTTTTACTAGTGTACAACATGAAGCATATACCTGATAATGTTAAATACATAGTATGCTTCAGCACAAACACATCCTTAATTGGTATAAGCCTTAAGTAATTGTTCTTGATTCATGATATACTAGTCAAATTGAAAAAAAGCTATAGCGGGAGTCAGTAGTTTAGCAGAAATATGTAGTACTAGAATAGTTAGAATAAACAAACTTCCTGTATTATACTTATTTAACATAGGTCAGAAATTTGTTTATTGCCTCCATTTCAAGATATACAGTAGAGAGTAAGAGGGACAATTTTTTTGCTAATTACTCTTAGATTAATGACAAAGAATTCACTGTTACGAAGTTAAACTCTTCCAACAACTCGGCCTCCAAGCCTGGGGGAAGGATGAGCAGGAGCTTTGTCCATGACAAGGGCCTTCAGAGGCATTT
>NC_087200.1:143918770-143965963 GCF_015104395.2 Macrobrachium nipponense | reverse complement strand
TCTTGAGGAAGAATTGAAGAGGGCGTAAATGCAGCCTTCCCAGAGGGAAGAACTGTTCGAGCGAGGAAAGGGTCCCTAGAAGGCTCAGCCATTCCCTCGCCGAAGTCTGTTCCTTCCCTAAGAAGAGAGAGACTACTTGCAAACCTTTTGTGATTCTCTCTTGCGAAGGAAATACTCGAAAACCCCGAGAATCCATCTGAATCCCAGATAGACTAAGTTCGTCTGGGGGTCAGTTGTGACTTCTCGAGGTTTACGAGTATCCCAACGATCTGATCAGGTTCAATGTCAACGTAAGGTCCTCCAAGTACTGTCTCTCTGATCTGGCTCTGATGAGCCAATTGTCCAGATACATAAGAGACATTTACACCTTTGAGGTGAAGAAACCTTGCCACATTCTTCATCAGGCTTGTGAAGACCTGAGGAGCTGTAAAGGAAAAGGCCGAAACACAAGGCTCTGAACTGAAAGATCCTTCCCCCCGTCATGAAACGGAGGTACTTCTTCGATGAAGGTGGATCGGGACGTGAAAATAGGCGTCCTGGAGATCCAGAGACACCATCCAATCTCCTTGTCGCATTGACGCAAGAACTGAAGCAGAAGTCTCCATCGAGAACTTCCTTCTGAACAAATTTTCTTCAGAGAGCTGACGTCTAGTACTGGTCTCCAGCCTCCCGAGGCTTTCGCAACCAGAAAAAGGCGATTGTAAAACCCAGAGGAGTTTTGATCCAGTACTAGTTCTATCGCTCTCTTGTCCCACATCTGATCCACCATCGATCGAAGAGTATCCCTCAGCACAGGATCCTTGTACTTGGCTGACAGTTCCCGCGGTGTTGACGTTAGGGGAGGACTGTCCAGGAAAGGGATACGATATCCCTTCCTTATTACAGACATTGATGAAGCGTCTGTGTTTATATGTGCCCAGGGCCTCCACAAATCCCAGAAGCCTGGCACCTACTGGTGCTTGGAGAGAGAAGCATCATTTTCCCTTTTTAAAGGGACGAAAGGCAGACCTACCTCTCTTCTCAGGAGGCCTTCCTTCTTGAGTGAGCTCTGGAGGTAGGGCCACCTCGAAAGGGCTGAACCGATGTACTCGGTCCTTTCTTTTCCGTCGCAGTAGCAGGTTTCTTTTCCTTGCTGACTGAGTAAGAAGGTCTTGAGTCGCCTTCTCAGTTAATGAACGAGAAATGTCCTTCACTAACTGAGAAGGAACAAAAAGTCTGACAATGGAGAGTACAGTAGCGCTGCCCTTTGAGAGTGGGAGACCGCTTTCGTCAAAAAGGCACTATAGACTGTCCTCTTCTTAAGAAGACTGCTCCAAATAAAGAGGAGATCTCAATCAAGCCATCCTGTACCACTTTGTCTATACAAGACAAAATACACAGAAGGACTTCTGGTTCGAGTCCTTCAGAATCATGGGCTTTCTTGGACATCACCCCAAGGGACCAATCTAAGAAGTTGAAAACTTCTAATACATGGAAGAGTCCCTTGAGGGAGATGATCCAGTTTGAAATGCCCAAGTTATACGGGCAGAGTTCAAAACTTTGTCTTCGTGAAGCGTCGACTAAGGTCGAAAAGTCCGCTTCTGTCGAAGACGGAAGAGAAATGCCATATTCTCTCCCGTCTGATACCAAATGCCTCGTTTACCAGCTAGTCTCGCTGGGGGCCATGCAGAAGACCGTTCTGACCAACTCCTTCTTCGACTTCATCCATGAGTTTAAAGACTGAAGAGCCTCTTCATTGAAATGGCGGGCTTCATTCTAAGAAAAGACGAGACTTCTTCGTCTTTGCACTCGAGAAAAGAGAGCGCGGAGAAGGAGGAGCGGCAGGGGTCAAGTCGTCTCCATACTCTTCTAGAAGCAAGGCTGTCAAAACTTTATAGTTCGATAGTCCTTCTCTTCCCTGATACTCGTCTTCCGAGGTTTACTTCTAACTCGGGGTCTAGATGAGTCTCCGCTAACAAATCAGGACGTCTTTCCTCTGGGGAGACAAACTCCTGATAGGAGAGGGACTAAGGGGAATGATATTCCTTCCTCTTCAAAGCTTTAATAGAAGCTTCCTTCTTGGTAGGCGCCAACAGTCTAGGTTTCTCTCCATAAAAGGATGACGCCTCCTGCTTGGATGACGCTTCTCGTCCGCCAAGCGTCCTGGCTGACGCCTCCCGCTTGTCTGGCTGCTGACGTCTGGATGACGCCTCGCGCCTGGAAGACGCCTCGCTCTCAACTGGCATCCTAACTGGCGCCAATACCTTGGTTGGAGCCTCGCGCTTATAAGACGCTCTGAATGACGCTTCGCGCATGTAAGACGCCTCACGTCCATCTGGCGTTACGTCTCTGCCGTAAGGTTCCCTTGATCTCGATCTCGAAACCGAAACCTCTGCGGTATGCTTGGAAGCTTCACGTCTGCAGGACGCCTCTCGATTTGTAGGGGAGAGAGGACGAGTATTCTTGAGTTGGAAGCGAAACGTCCTTCTTACGAGGAGGTCCCTCGCTAACACTCCCACCAAAGAGGCTAGTTGTTCCTGTACGGCCATGAGAATCTTCCTTTTGAAGCTTCTCCCACGTCATCTTCAATCGGGGGAGAAAGTAGCAGGAAAGCGTTCTGCTACGTCCACGTAGGTACGCTGACGCCACCTTCGCCTTTTTAATAGACGAAGGAGCTTCATCAGAGAAGCGCTCCGGGCTCGAATCCAATTCAGGTTCTCTCAAATGCCGTTTCAGAGGCCTAGAGAGATCCGAATCCTTCCACCCTCGGTTTATGGTGAGGGAGAGGGAGAGGATGAGAAACACTCTCGCAGGACGCTTTTTTCTAAAGCATCCTGAGCCAGCCCTGCATCGAAACAGAGCCTGCTGAAGGGACGTCTGACCGTTGGGGATTCCCCACCACCTCCTTAAGGCTTTCGACTTTCCTTCCTCCTCTTGGGCATGGAGCTTGGAAGAGGTCTAGGCCTGGGAGCGTCGCAGGGACGATCAAAGCGTCCCCCTCCACAACACTGGGGGAGAACTCACTTCACTGTACCGTTCACTTTCACTAGCCTTACC
Source organism: Macrobrachium nipponense (assembly GCF_015104395.2). Lineage (NCBI taxonomy): Eukaryota > Metazoa > Arthropoda > Malacostraca > Decapoda > Palaemonidae > Macrobrachium > Macrobrachium nipponense. The sequence goes on along the minus strand of NC_087200.1, from coordinate 143,962,927 downwards.
TTGTAAGTCCGCCATTTTGGACTTCATCTGATGAAATCGTAGCCTTCAGATCGGCGATTTCCGAGGCCGATTCAGAAAGTGTAAAGCTTGTGAAGTTGACATAGGGAGGGGGGAGAATCCAACTCATCAGGATTAGAAATAGGATCAATAAAAGGCTCAATAGGCTTGTACTCACACCTTTCAACGTCTAACCCTATCCCTCTCTAACTTCTTCAAATAAGAAGTTAAAGTCTTCCATTCTTCTGCATTTAATCCCTCACATTCATGACAGGTATTAGTAGAAGAACACTGAAACCCCCTACATTTACGACATACAGTGTGAGGATCAACCGAAGCCTTCGGTATCCTCACCCTGCAGCCTACATTCACACACATTCTCACACTCACATTTGAATCAGACATACTGAGAAAAATAAAAAAAGCAAGTCCAAAATCAGTCCACAGTAGCGAATGCCAAAACACGATCCAGATACGTCACCAAAAAGCCGAGAAACGTTATTGATTTCAAAGGATGTGAAATAAGAATCTAAGTCAGGAGGTAATAACAACAATGTTGATACCACCGGCGACAGAGAAAATATGATAGAAAACGGGGAATGGTTCCTAGCCCTGCCGCCCAGGGCAGGCCGGTAGATCACCTGACCTACCTGTAGCGAGTGGCGCGAAATTTTAATTTCTGTCGGGGACGACGGAGTCTTAGCTATGTATATATCTGACAGGTAAGTTGATTGTATGAAACGGGAATGGTTCCTAGTCCCGCCACCCAGCAGCAGGAATGGGCTGATCACCTGACCTACCTGTCGCGTGTGCCGCGAGTTTGAATTCTGTCGGGACGTCGGAGACTTTAGCTAAGTATATATCTGCCGGGGAAGTTGCATGTACAAAAAATATCATTTTGTTCATGAAACTTACCTGTCAGATATATATATAGCTGAATCCCACCATTGGAGGTGGGAAGGGACAGAATAGAATTTCTAGGAAACAAATTGCATGCAGATGATTGACATCTTGGTTCCTTACCTGTTAGCATAGCTGACTTCGTGATTACTGTCACCCAAGTCCGCTTCTGCTTTACTAGAGTCTCCAGCAAGGTAGTGACCTGTATAGCTGGTGAGTTCTAGATGATCTGTCAATGGGGGTGTGACCACAATGTGACTAGACCATATTGACCATACTATGAGGCAACGAAGCAAAAACACCACCTGACCTAACCTATCAAAAGTTAATCCCACATAACTTAGGCTAAAGAAAGGGAAGTCCGCCTTAGGCGGTCAACCCCACAACCATAAACCAATACAATAAAATTAAAAGCTCACCAAACCATTTTCTACAGGATAGGATGAGTGCTACGTCCTGCCCCTTAGATTGTGTCTGCGGAAATGTATGGCCCTAGCGAGCAGCAGTTCTCATATGTTGTCTTCACATCCCGCAGGTAGTGTGAAGCGAACACAGAGTTGCTTCGCCAAAAGGTGGCACTCAGGATGTCACCGAGTGCCATGTTCTTTTGAAATGCCACAGAGGTCGCGACAGCTCTCACCTCGTGAGCATTAACTCTCAAAAGTCTAAAATCACCATCTCGACAGGATGAATGAACCTCCTTGATGGTGCTCCTCAAAAAGAACGCCAGTGCGTTCTTCGACATCGGCAAGTCTGGTCTCTTGATGGAACACCACAGATTATCCGAAGGACCCCGACACTCTTTAGTCCTTTCTAAATAAAACTTGAGAGCCCTGACAGGGCACAGGACTCTCTCTGGTTCTTGTCCAATGATTTCTGCTATCCCCTTGATGTCGAAGCTCTTGGGCCAAGGGTTGGACGGATTTTCGTTCTTTGCTAAGAATGAAGGGCTTAAGGAGCATACTGCATTATGTCCCCTAAAGCCCACATGTTTACTGATGGCTTGAATCTCACTAACCCTCTTTGCTGTAGCTAGAGCGGTTAGGAAAATAGCCTGCCTTGTCACGTCCTTTAAAGCAGCATGTAATGGTTCGAAAGGACTCGACATCAGGAACTTTAGAACTAAATCTAATTTCCATGAAGGAATCTTAGGTAGCGGCACTTTCAAGGTTTCAAAAGACCTCAAAAGATCGTGAAGGTCTTTGTTGTTAGACAGATCTAAACCTCTGTGTCGAAAGACCGTCGACAACATGCTCTTGTAACCTCTAATCGTTGGAACCGCGAGCTTGTCGACATTTCTCAGATGGAGGAGGAAGTCAGCAATCTGATTCACAGAGGTCGTGGAGGAGGATATACCCTTCTTCCTGCACCATCTTCTGAAGACAGCCCACTTTGATTGGTACACTGCAAGAGAGGAAGCTCTCCTTGCGTTGGCAATAACTCTTGCCACAGGTCTTGAAAAACCTCTCGCTCTGGCCAACTTCTCAATAGTCTGAACGCAGTCAGAATCAGAGGGGAGAGGTTTCTGTGGTACCTCTCGAAGTGAGGCTGTTTGAGTAGATCGATTCTCTCGGGCAGGGTCCTTGGGAAGTCCACTAGGAAGGACATGACCACTGTGAACCAGTCGCTTGAAGGCCAAAACGGGGCGATCAGCGTCATCCTCGCTCCCTCTGACGCTGCAAACTTCCTGATTACTTCTCCCAGGAGTTTGAACGGGGGAAAGGCATAGACGTCCATCCCCGTCCAATCCCATAGGATGGCGTCTATTGCTACTGCTCCCGGATCGAGAACCGGGGAGCAGTAAAGAGGAAGTCTCTTTGTCTTCGATGTTGCGAAGAGATCTACTAAGGGAGGTCCCCATAGTCTCCACAACTCTTGACAAACTTCTAGATGAAGAGTCCATTCAGTCGCAAGCAGTTGCTGCCGACAGCTGATAAGATCCGCACGGACATTCTGAACTCCCGAAACGAACCTCGTCAGTGACGCCCTTGGAAGGTGTAGCTGCTTTGATGGCATCCTTCTGCTTAAGGATGGTGCCTATTGTCAACGGATTTTGGTCATATTCCTTGGCGATCACACTCAATCGCACGCCAGCTTCATACTTCTTGATAATCTCCATCTTCGTTTTTAAAGAGAGCATCCTCTTCTTTCCGTGAATTTCAAGTTTCTTGGGACCCATGACTACGTATATACTGTACGTAATTATGTTATGTAGTACGTATAAGTATGGAGTAAAGTTCTCACACAACACGATGAAGTATACTACTACAACAAAATTACTAATGTATTTACGTTAATAAACAAAATCGTTAGAACGAACGAATACCGCGTGCGTACGATACAGATGATGCCGTGCAGTGGCCGAAGAAGCACGCCGCTACGTAGTAGATGCATGATGGGAGGGATGCTGACCAATAGGAGAGAAGGATCTCATGGCAGTGACTAGCATCAGGAACCAATGGGAGAGCAGGAGGATGGTGGCGAATCTACTTCAAGGTTTGTGCGGGTGCGCGTTTCTACTCAGTTTGGGGGGCCGGCGAGTTTCAAAAATTGTTATCAGTGGTCCAGGCGGAATCTCGGACTTTACAGCAACAACCTTTCGTATCTTGAGCAATTTTCGTATGTAGAGCCGTAAAATTTTTTGTATTAGCTTTCGTATCTTGAGCAATTTTCGTATGTAGAGCCGTAAAATTTTTTGTATTAGCTTTCATATCTCGAGTTTTTCGTAAGTTGAGCCTTTTGTATCTCGAGGTACCACTGTATAATAAAAAAAAATTAAAAAAAAATAATAAAAACAATGAATTATTATTATTATTTCTTTTTATGCCATGGTATATTACTGCATTATCATAACCATTACACATGTGTGCACACATATTTGAACTAATATTATGGGTAGCCCTACATAGTGTGTACCTTTGTGTTAGCTGATTATGTAACAGGCTTATATAATGATAGTTATAATTACACTGACTGTAGAGTTGGTGTGCCGTCAAAATCCAGGATATATCATTAATGCGCCACCAAGTAATAAAGGTTGAGAACCTCTGCGCTAGCTAGTGGTTGTGAGTAGCCGTAAAGAGACGTAAACGAACCATCATACAGTCTACTGGTATACAGTACAGTATACAAAATAACTTTAAAATATCATTCAGTATGTTGTTATGATAATAATTTTTTTCTCATAAAATATCCTTGTAAAATAGGGGCACTTTTCACAGGCACTTTGTAATGAGACATCATTATCGGCGAGGCGGAGTAAAGTAATACCCATTGGAAGTAGATCCTCATAAATGTATTCCTTTAAATTGGAATGAATCCCGGTATTAAGGATAACTGGGGAGATATTGATATTGCAAAACCCTTTATGTAATTTTACTATAAAATACTACCAAGAAAATATTGCCCCTTAGTAAACAAAGCTCGAAGTCCAGCACGACTGGGAACTACAAATTATGAGTATCATAACTCTTGTAAGTCAAGCACGTCTGGGAATTATGAACAATGAGCTGACTGCACAATGTTCTGAAAGGTAAGAGCACTGTCTGAAACTGACAAAAAACACAAGTAGACTTTTTAAATATATACAGTCATACCCCTACATATGAAAGTCCCTATGTACGAAAAATCCAGGTTACGAAGGCAAAGATGATTTTTTTGCTTCTGTGTACGAAAATTATTCAGGTTGCGAAAGCATGAATGTACTGTAAAGTCCGAGATTCGCCCGGGCTGCCGAGAACAATTTTAAAACTGGCGCAACGCTAACTCAGTAGACTCGCACCATCCTACCGCTCTCCCATTGGTTCCTGATGCTAGTCATCACCGTAAGATCCTGTTCTCCTATTGGTCAGCGTCTGTCCCATCATGCCTCTATGTAAAGGTGTTCCTTGACCATTTCAGTGCAGCAGTGTTATCGTAAACACCTGAAATTCATTCGTTCACATAGATTTCGTTTAACATAAATTTGTTAGTGATTTTGCTTAATTTACTGTAAGTTACTTTATCGTATTGTGTGTGAACTTAATTAAGTACTTACGTTATTAGCCATGGGTCCCAAGAATGTTGGTGAAGTTCACGGGTAGAAAAACACAATTGTAAGCTAAAACTCTTATATTCTAGTAATATTCAATCATTTACCTTCATTTTGCAACAAATTGAAAGTCTCTAGCACAATTTATGAATTTATGAAAAAAAAAAAAAACACTTTCCTTACGTCCGCACAGTAACTCTTCCCAAAAAAAATGATATTTTCATGATAAAATAAATTTTTGAACATACTCACCTGGTAGTTATATATATACCAGGTGAGTTAGATGTTTAAAAATCAAATTTTTTCATGCGATTGTCGTAATGTTTGCACCATTTTAAATTAGCCGTTACATAAAGTTCTATAAATGAAAATGTGCGCAATTTCATGTAGAATACACAATAAATGATTGAAGGTTGTAGCTTTTCTCATTTTTGAAATATTTGCATATAAATCACGATAAATAGAAAAAAAACACATTCAGTCAATTTTGACTCTACCGATAGTTGTAAAACGCAATTGTAAGCTAAAACTTTTACAGTCTAGTAATATTCAGTCATTTATCTTCATTTTGAAATGCATTTGAAGTCTCTAGCACAATATTTAGATTTATGGTGAATTTAAAAAAAAAACTTTCCTTCCCTCCGCGCGCGGATTCTCCGCTGCAAATCTCCGAAATGCGTACGTCGCATTCTCGTAAGATTTGCTCTGTTTCATATTAGGTGTTTCATAGAGTTTTATATATGAAAATGTATGCAATTTCATGTAAAATACAACAAAAAATAATTGAAGGTTGTAGCTTTTCTCATTTTAGAAATATTTGCATATAAAAAAATATATTAAAAAAATTTGACATTTGGTCAACTTTAACTCGTCCAAAATGGTAGAAAACTGCAATTGTAAGCTAAAAGTCTTACAGTATAGTAATATTCAATCATTTATCTTCATTTTGAAAAAAATTGGAAGTCTCTAGAACAATATTTAGATTTATGGTGAATTTTTGAAAAAAAAAAAAAGAAAAAAAAAAAAAAATTTACGTCCGCGCGTTACGAATTCATACATCATTTTGTGATAATATTTTCTCTGTGTTGCTTTGATCGTTTTATAATGTGTTATGTACCAAAATGATCGCAATTTAGTGTCCAATACAACGAAAAAAAAATTAACTCGTTAGCTTTAACCGTTTTGCTCACAGCGCAATTTGAATAAAATTATATATGAAATTTTGTTTTTGCGCTATCATATATCGCATTATTTATATGATAGATATTTTTTTTCATTTCTGATGGTTGCATACTAAACTTCAGGCAATGACAAAAAAAGGAGCCAAAAATGAACTCTTAATCTTGAAAACTAAGCACTCTGTGATTTAAAAAAAAAAAAAAATTTCTGCTTCCGTGCTCACTCCGAGACCCCCCGGCATACGGGAGACAATTTTTATTATACCCTTCGGTGTAAGATGTTAATGTAAGGGAAAATGTTGGGAAAACTCTTGATGACTTGTTAGATTTAGATATTATTGATTTAGTTCAAGGTCCTACTGAATGGGTTTCAGCTCCTGTTTTTGTCCCAAAAACTGTTATCAGTGATGAACTGAGGCTGTGTTGATATGAGGAGAGTTAATGAGGCTATTTTAAGAAGCACCCTATTCAAACAATAGATGAATTGTTAATTGACATGAATGGTGCTGTTATATTTTCCAAACTTCATTTAAAGTGGGGATTCCATCAAATTGTTTTAGATCCAAAGAGTAGATATTTGACTACTTTTGTTACTCATAAAGGGTTGTTCAGGTATAAAAGATAGTTGTTTGGAGTTAACTATGTTCCTGAAGTTTATTAACATATTTTGTAACAAGTTTTGCATGATTGTGAAGAATCAGAGTATTAGCTGATGACATAATTGTGTTTGGTAATGTTAACAAGCATGGTTAGATATTGCCAACATTGTGTGATAGAAATTTAACTTTAAACCCAGATAAATGTAGTTTTGGAATGAAAAAGTTCATTTTCATGGAACACGTCCTCTCAAAGAATGGCATTAAACCTACTGATGTTAAAGTTGAAGGTGTAAATGAGGCTAAAAGGCCAGAGAATGTAAACGAGATTAGTAGTTTCCTTGGTCTTCTCAATTACTGTAGCATATTTATCAATAATTTGTCAATTGTAGAAGAGCCTTTAAGAAGGTTAACTAGAAAGAATGTAACTTGACAGTGGGGAAGTGAAACATGAACATTCATTTCAAGAATTAAAAAAGAGGCTTGCATCTGGTGAAAGCAAGGCATATTTTAATCCTGTACTGCATACCCAAGTGATTATAGATGCTAATCCAGTGGACTTGGAGCTATTTTAGTACAAAAAACAAAATGATGGATGGTTCAAAACCAGTAACGTATGCTAGGAGGTCATATTGACAGATGTCAAACATCGTTACTCTCACACAGAAAAAGAGGCACTTGCAGTTTTATGGGCTTGTGAGAGGTTTAGATTGTATGTTTTAGGTATTCATTTTGAAGTGATAAATGATCATTAACCACTTTAAGTAATCTATTCTTCCAAGTGAAAAAAAAAACCTCCTTTCCGTACTGAAAACTGGGTTCTGAGACAGAGCCTTTCAACTTTGAAGTAAAATACAAACCCAGAAGGGCTAATGCATTGTCTAGACTACCCCTTCCAGATATTCCTAAAGGTAATGTAGCAGAGGAATATGGTTATCTTATTGCAAAAAGTGCAACATCTGTAGCCTTAACTACTAGGGAAATTCAACAGCAGTCTGGTGTTGATATGGAGTTGAGTAAAGTTCGAAAAGCTGTTAGGACTGGTGATCGGAACAATGTTCCAGCTTTTAAGCATATGTATTCAAGATTAAGTATGTATCCTTGGTTGTTTATTATTAAGAGGACAAAAAATTCCAAATCTTTGAGAAAAGATTCTTGATTTGGCCCCTTGAGGGACATCAAGGTATTGGAAAGTGTAAAAATAGATAAGTAAGTAAGTTTGGTGGCCTGGTACAGATACAGAGGTTAAAAATGATGTGAAGAATTGTAAAGCATGTTTATGATTGAGCAGTAATAACCGGCCAGAACCACTAAAACCAACTTCTTTACCAGAAAGACCATGGCAACATATTGGGGTTCTTTGCCAAGCAGTGAACATTTATTAGTTGCAGTAGACTATTATTCTAGATGGTTTGAAGTAGGAATATTGTATTCTACCAGTACTCCGTTATCAGCGAGGGTTCCAGTCTCTGTGGGCTGCTGATAAACGAAAACCGTCATTAACTGAAACTCAGAGATTTATGGTGCTTATGACACTGATAACTGGTTAATGGCACCTATGTTAGGTATGTTATGGAGCCATAACTCTATCATCTGCACCTTATGGCACCAAACTGAAATGAAGCCGGTTATGGCGCCATAAATCACTGATTTTAATGGGGCTGGACTAGTGAGTGCCATAAAACCAGGTTGCCATTGACAGTCCACCAATAACCAGGGACTGCCTGTGTAGTAAAATGTCTGGATAATTGGTTCACATCTCATCGTTTGCCAGAACTCCATGTAACAGATAATGTAAAATTTACTTCTGCTGAATTTAAAGATTTTTTTTTAGATTAAATATTGTCTGTCATACAAAAGCAACATCACATTCACCACAGGCCAATGGTGAAGTGGAGAGGCAAAACAGATCAATTATGAGGGTTATTAAAACCATTTGAGCTGAAAGTGAAGATTGGAGGAAACTCTTAATACTTTTTAAAAGCTCATAGAAGTATACTCTACATTTTGTAACCAATGTTGGCCCTGCAGAAAAATGAGCGCAAAATTGCCTGAGATATGTTTAGAATATATTGGTGGTGATGATGAAATTAGAACAAGAGACAAAGACCATAAAGTAAAGAGGATTATGATAAGAAATTTAATGTTAAGGAGAGGCAAGTACATAAGGTGACTTAGTGGTATTGCATCAGTGGAGAGGATGGTAGATCTACGGTACTTATCCGTGGCGGCCTAGACTATGGCAGTTGCGGTTTTTCTATGCAGTTATACCTACTGAACAAGAATTTTAAGTAATATTTATTCGGACAACTGTAATTAACCCCCCAGGGGCCAGTACTAAACACGGCAAAATACATTGGACGGCCCCCAATCCCTTGTGGATGTCGTATCCGCAGTTACGTTCCTTGTAGTCCGTGCGGAATGCTTATGTAGAAATAATGAGAGGATAAGTTGTCACCAAATTTCTTCAGTGAACCTTATAAAGTTATTGAGAAAAAGGGTAACGGTGTACAAGGGTAACAGTGCACAAGTGGAATGCACTGAGGGAATACAAAGGAGAAGAAACATGACTGATATGAAAAAAACAAATTTTGAAAATGAAAGAGACAAATTTGAGTTTTGGAATGAGTGTAAAGAACATGATTTTCATGGCAGAAATTATGATATCGAGTTCCTTTTAGATGTTGCAGAGTCAGATCAATAACAACCAAATAATGTACTCCAAAATCATGGTGATAGTCATGTATTAAGAAGACCAACATACAGTAATACTAATGTTGAAAGAGGGTCTACTAGAACAAGGAATCTCCCGAGTTATTTAAATGATTATGTAAGGCAATGGTGTACGTTATTTCGTTTGGACAGTAAAGTATTACTATCCAGGCTTGATGTTGCTCTACATGGGACTTTATTCTGTAACATGTACTATAGGTATGCATTCTGATTACATAGCAGTGATGTGTAATGTTTTTTTTATGAGTTTCTATTTTTGTTTTTAAGTATTAAAAGTAATAGGCCTACTAGTAGGTATACGTGATATGAATACTGTACTGTACACACTTATTAATATCTTTTTACTGTGTTCTAAGAAGCAGCAGGTGACTTGAGAACTAATAGGTAGCAGCCTAGCTAAAGATGTGCCCACGAACTTGTAGGCGTTTCATCTCAGCCATCCTCCATAACCTAGGTACTTGAATTGGAGTACTACAAATCATACACTAGCCCAACCAAAATATTCAAAATTTGGCCAAAGGGTACCTCCAACCCTTAAGCCTAGGACTACTGTAGCCTAACTGCCTAGACTAGGCCTACCCCTATAGCTACTACCTATAGTAGCTAGGCTAGTACTCGTAAAAAACCTTAACTGTTTACATGTGCATTGTCAGACAAAGGACAAACACCAGAATACCCATTTAAAAAATAAATATGTCTATAAGTAAGCTTGCGCTGGGTGAAATCAGACCTACCTAAGCCTCACAAGGTAGGTACTACCTAGGCCTAGTAAGCCTAACGGAACCTCACGTGAGAAAATTACTTAGCCTAGCTGCAACACTTCTTATCTAGATGAAATTGTAAAATGTGTAAGCACAATAACTTGAAGATTATGCCAAATTACACCAATGGTGCACAACCCTAATAGAAATCTAAAGAGCTGAGATCGAATACCTAATCTTACTATAAAATGCCACACTTTCATGGGACGATGGATACCTAGCCATTACCAATGAAGCCTCGTAGTGATGTTTTAGCACACATTTAATAGATACTTAAACCTTTAAATATGTATTAAATGACATTTGAGCATTTCCTAAATACGGAAGAACTCACCCAGTCTCTCTCTTGTTATCCATAATCGTAATTAATCGAGTGGAAAAGGCAAATGTAACGGGAAATTTATCTGGGCGACGCAAGTTGGCAGAGCAATTTTCGGCGCCAAGTTTGTTGACACGATCAGCTGGGAGGCGCCACCACAGTCCACAGATGATTACCTATAACCCACGTTTTTTCATTTATATTATAACACAGATCATTTTATGATTCTGCACTCTATCGATAATTTTATGTGAATTATTATTTCCATTATGAACAAATCTAAAGACATAACAAATTGAAAGTTTATTAAAATGTTTTTCAAAGCAGATTATCTCAAGATTTAATTTTGGCGGCGAATTCAACTTGAATGTTTTGCCTGTATGGTATGAGTAAGAAACCTTTATTAAAATGATACTGCATAAGTATCAATGCGGACATAATGATCAAAATTTCACGAACGTGTGAGCCTATTAATACGCAACGGTGAATTATTGATAATAAATTGTCGATGAAGAACCATATATATAGCATATAGTAAAAACCTGTTGCCATCACATTGATTAGAAAATACTTAAACGAAGATACTCTGAAAACAGCAACTTGCAACTAAATACTTTCAGGCTTGACTATTTTTATAGGAAGCATTGTTTGGAAACAGTTTGTAAACTGTTCGTAAATAGTTTGCAACCTGTTTTCCAAAACAGTTTGGAAACTGTTTCCTGCACACTTTCCAAACATGAGTTTTTGGTTATGATTTTCCATGTTATTTTGAAGTACAAATGCTAGTATAACAACACCCATGGCAAGGGTCTGTAAATAAGACAAGACCCGTGTTAATCAGATCCCTACACAGATCCTGTCAACCCAGGATATTGCTAACCAGTGAAATGAGCAAGGCCAAGGAGGAAAAAAATAAAGGTAAACATAATGAACTATTTTAGAAGATTTCCTAATCAGGATGCTCTGCTCCCAAGTCGAGCCATAACAAGTAGCTACCAACACATCAACACATGCCCACATAATAATTTTCTTAATTGCAATGAAATAGTCTTTGTCATTTTAATTGAAAAGCTAAATTACAAATAAAAACATAAAACAATAATGGTAAATTCAAACTGCTCATTTGGTAAGATACTATATATCATTTTAAACCTTATTCTAAGTACAACTTAATTTCGAATAAGTGAAAATAATTTATGTGGCATAAATATATCATGCCAAAAAAAAGGGCCTATAAGGATGATAATGTGAGGCCTGGAACCAGACAAGGAGAAAGCTCTAACTAACTTTATTAAATGTTGTTGTTTTTTATGAAGCTGACCTTGTGCCAGCACGGGCTCTTGCTCACAGAGCAGCCCGTAATCTTTATTAAACAGAGACGGCCATATATGAGGCAGTAGTGCGGACGGAAACGTATTGTCCTTCACGCATGCACATACAAAAAGGGACGAGTCCCAGCTGCGATTGTGTTTTAACAGCTGAAAATATACATATATCTTTGTGCAGCGAGTACATTTTTACATGATATATATATTGGCAGATAGGCTGTGAAATGCTCTACATTTTAGTATATGTCTGGGGGCACTATCAGATTCTGGCGAGGCTGTGTTCTCAGACGGTGTCCTGTGAGGGCCTTCTGCAGGGGCGTCTTTGTCAGGAATAATGGCAGGCTTCAGACTGTCTATCGTGACCCATTCCTCACTGCCAATGATTGAGACAAGGAATGCCTTCTCCTCTTGGTGGATGATGCAGTACGGTCCTCGTTAGGGTCTCATTAGGGGCGGGTGGGTGGCATCGTTTCGTATGAAGATGTACAGGCAGGAGTCCAGGGCCCTCAGTTGGAACTGCTTCCTCCTGTCGGTGTAGGTCTCTTGGCAGGGAACATTTCTGGGTGACTGCCTGGAGTCGTGCCATTGGGATGTCGGGGTCATCACTGTCGGCAGGGAAGAATTAACCTGGTACTGTCAGGGTCTCGCCGTAAACCTTCTCTGCCAGTGATGGGTCGCCGTTGGCTCTTGGGGCGGTGTGGAGGCCGAGGACCCACAGTAGCTGTGCCTTCCAGTCGGTGCCTGTGCAACGTGCCATCAGAGAGGCCTTGAGGGAGCGGTGGGTCCTTCCACCATGCCGTTGGCTGCAGGTTTGTAGGTCGTAGTCGTATGGTGCATGGTCCCCATCAGGCATACCAGGGAGGTCCAGAGTTCTGAGATGAAGGCGGTTCCCCAGTCAGCAGTGATGTCATCTGGCACTCCAAAGCGGCTGATTGAGCTAGATTGGAGGGCTTTGGCACAGGCATCTGTGGTGGCTTCTGGCCACCTGGTGAACCGGTCGATCACCGTCAGGAGGTATCTGGCACCGCTGGATGGAGGAAGGGAACCAACAATGTCAATGTGGATATGCCCGAATCTCTGCCTGGGTTGAGGGATGGTGCCTATTCCCAATTCAGTGTGCCTTCCTGTCTTGCTGCTCTGGCACGCAATGCATTTCCTGGCCCACTCCCAGGAGTTCCTCCTGTTGCTGTCCGAGAGACCGTGGATACATCGAATACCTGCTTCCTCTGGGAGGCGGGTATCAGGGGGCGTGGACAGCTGGTGCTGGTGTCGCAGAGGAGCGTTGCCTTGGATGGGCCGAAAGGAATGTCTTTCCATCAGAGGGTGGTGATGGCGGTCGGGTGGGCTGGTACTTCGAGGTCAGAGGCTTGCTCATGCACTAGGTCCTTGTAGTCCACGACTAGATGCAGGGAGTTTATCTCGCTCCTCGAGAGGATGTTGGCTACAGGGTTCCTTCCGCCAGGGGGTTACTTGATGGAGCACCCGAATTTGGAGACAGCCGTGAGATGACATTGCTGTCTTGTGGACCAAGTGTCACCCGCCTTGACGAAGCCGTGGACCAGCGGCTGGTGGTCCTTGCTTATGGTGAATCGGACGTCTTCCAGAGGGTATTTGAAGTGGCAGATGGCCTGGTAGACAGCGAGGAGCTCACAGTCGAAGGTGCTGTAGTGGGTCTCGGCGGGTTTCAGTTTCCTGCTGAAGAAGGCTCGCTGCGTGGGATCCCGTTGACCAGCTCTTCCAGGACGGCGCCACATGTGTTGTTGCTGGCATCGGTGGTGAGTCACAGGGGCACGTTGGGGTCCTGGTGAGCCAGGGTTGTGGGTCTGCTGAGGGTCGACTTGGTATGGTGGAAGGCACACTGTTGGGCTTCTCCCCACATCAGTTTCTTTGGCTTGCCCTTCAGGACCTCAGTCAAAAGACAAATGGTGCGGGCGATGTCCGGGATGAATCTTCTATAGTAATTCACCATCCCAATGAACTCTTGGAGGGCCTTGACTGTCGTCAGCATCGGGAACCTCTCCACTGCAGCCACCTTCAATGTCATGGGATGTACTCCTGCCGGGGTGATCTAGTGGCAGAGGAAATCCACCTTCTCCATGCCAAAGGTGCACTTGTCGAAATGGACAACACGCCTGTTCTCCTGCAGGCACTTGAGGACAGCCTGGATGTGGTTCAGGTGCTCCTCCAGCGACCTGGAAAGTATGAGGATGTCGTCCACATAGCAGACGCAGAAGGGTAGGTCGCCAAGGATACTGTCCATAAGGCACTGAAAAGAGGCTCCGGCGTTCCGCAGGCCAAAGGTGGAGAAGGCAAACGCGAAGGACCCGAAGGGCCTGATGATCGCCGTCTTTGGGATAGCATCGGGATGGACAGGAACCTGAAAGTAGGACTTTCAGAGGTGATTTTAGAGAAGATCTTTGCTCCGTGGAGAGGCCCAGTGAGGTCCTGCATGTTCGGCAGGGGGTAACTGTCGGGTGTGGTGACGAGGTTCAGGCAGCAGTAGTCACCACAGGGCCTCCACATATTGTCTACTTTCTTCACCATGTGGAGGAGGGATGCCCATGGGCTTGCGGCCTTCCTACAGATGCCCATTTCCACGAACATGTTCTTGGCTTCCTGAAGGCGGTGGAACTTGGCGTGCATCGGGAGGTCCATGCTTGGGTATGGCCCCTGCCACCTGGCGAAGCTCAGGTCCGAAGACATCCGGGAACTCTTGTAGGAGGGAGGCGTACCTGTGGGAAAAAAAAAGAGCAGATGGTGGGTGCCCTGGGTCCTGTGGTGAGTGGGGGAGAGAGGCAGTTCTTGGTGTTGAGGAGGCGTTGGTGGGCTACATCCGTGAACCCGTGGTGGGCTAGGAAATCCTCCCCCAGGCGAGGGATTCGTAGGTCGGCAATGATAAAGGTCCGGCCCAAGAATGTGATGGTCTGGGTCCTGTTACCATAGAGCGGATGGGGGTTCCATTGGCGGCTACAAGGGCAGTTGGGGGCACAGCTGCAGTCCCCTGCCAACGGGGGGAACACCGACTGCATGGCACCAGTGTTGATTAACATCCTGTGGCTGGAGATGGTGTCCTCGACGTGAAATCCTTTGGGGCAAGACTTCGTTACTGCCACTGCCATGGGGGCACCCTTGGGCTCTGCCTCCATCATTTTATGGAGGCATGAAGGGGCAGGGGTGCTCGCACTTCCTCGCCTTACTGCCGAACTTCTGGTGGAAGTGGCACCATCCATTGTCCTGGTGGGGATGTGATGTTCTCCTTCTCTGGAAGGCTGCATTGATCCTTGCCTCCTTGGGTTCCTCCTGACCTGGGGCGCGAGTTGTTGGAGGAAGAGATGTCAAAGGAGGCTTACCTCTTTCCTGCGTCCTTGGTGGTCCACCTCTGGCAGCACTACTAGGTCCTGGAGCTTGTGCCAGGCTAGCCTCGGGTCTGCGGTGGTCATGGGGTTGACCTCCAGGTCGAAGATGTGGGTGGCTCTCTTGGGGACCGAAAGGGAGAGGGCCTGGATGAGCTGGGTCTTATAAGGCCTTTGTAGGGCAGTGCTGCGAGCTGGCTGGCCATCCAGGGGGCGAGGCGGTTGAACACGTCCTCTGGGAAGGCTGCAGCAATGAGGTCTGCCTTGGTTCCTTCCCTGGTGATCCGTGGAGCCGGAACTGGATATCCATGTGGTGTAGCCAGGCTGCAATGTTCTATCTGGAGAAGGGTGGCAGTTTGATGGAGTGGGGTTCCACCAGCACAGTGGCTATGTGCAAGGACGTCAATTATTGCACGAGTCGGGCCATCAAGGGATCGTCCCACAGGTCGGGGAATCAAAAAACCAAAGGAACGGTGATGGACAGCTCCCAGTTTTTGAGCTGAGTTCTCCATGTCTGCCAGCTCACTCTTACAGTCGAGAGGTGTCATAAATGGTGGGCCAAACCGTGAGATAAACACCAAAACACTCTTGTAGAGGACATGCCATTTTGAGTCCGCTAATGGCGTTGTGGTTGACTGTGGATAGGAGCAACAGAGAACCTAGACTGAGTGCCGTATGGGTCCGTTAAAGGTTTTCTGGGGTAGGTGGCCTGAGCTGCTACCGTCCTAATCCGGGAGGTCACCAGTTGTGAGGACTGGAATCAGACAAGGAGAAAGCTCTAACTAACTTTATTGAATGTTGTTTTAGATTAAGCTGGCCTTGTGCCAGCACAGGCTCTTGCTCCTAGAGCAGCCTTTATTGAACAGAGACGGCAGTATATGAGGCAGCAGTGCGAACGGAAACGTAGTGTCTGTCATGCATGCACATAGCAAAAGGGATGAGCCCCAGCTGCGATTGTGTTTCTTCCCAGCTGAAAATATGCATATATCTTCGTGCATGTAGCACATTTTTATAATATATATATATATCACCGGATAGGCTGTGAAATGCTCTACATTTTAGTTTAGGTATAAAAAGTATGTACAGGGGAAGGACGGACATTTGGCAAAATGCCATCCTTACAGTAACAAGAAGGGAAAGAATCTTGGTTGGACAAATGCTAGACCTACCTTAATGACTCAACTTTCTTTCCCAACAATGAATCAAAATTACTCTCTTGATAGCCCTTACTGAACAATTCTAAGTATAACCCCAAAGCACTAGATCAGAAAGAAATGGTTGCCATCCTTTTCTATCATTTGTGAGGGCTGGACAAAGAGGTAGGTAAAGCAGTACTAACTTTATTTACATTGTTGTTGTTTTTGATTAAGCTGACCTTGTGTCAGCACGGGCTCTTGCTCACCGAGCAGCCCGTAAATTTATTTATAGGTAAAGGATGTTTATGTACACAGCGTGTGGACGGATATGTAGTGTCCGACCCGGAAGAGAGAGAAAACTGCGTCAGCGATAGCCGATTTGTGTTTTATCGGAGACATACATTTAAAGATGATAGGACATACAAATAACGAAATTATGTGAATCATACACCAGCAGAAAGGCCGTGGAATGTTCTGTAGAATGGTTGAAGGAACAACGTGACTTGAAATTGTGGTACAATAAAATATAGGGAAAAGCGTTGTCCTTACAGTCTCTTTATTTATCTATCTATCTACTTACAAAACATGTTCCAACATTTGATATACTTGCAGATTAGAATGCAAAATTCTTTACTTCGACTACAATAGATCTCAGAACAATAATATTTCGAAATATATTATATACAGCAATGGCCAGTTTACTGTAATAATGTATGTTCTTATAATAATTAAATGAGAGGAAAACAGAAAGCAATGTGCTGCATTAATTGGTGTTTCGCCTTACAGTATAGTGTGTGTGCTGGAATGGGAGTTTAAATGTAACCCCAAAGGCCGCGTGCGTCTTTGCTTGACTTTTCTAAAACCCATTAGAAGGCTCGTTCTAAACGTTGTTTAGGGAGATTTTTTACGGACATATTCCAACCCCGATTCCAACCCTCCTTCTCCGGGTCTGCGTAAGATAAAAACCATCATCGTTGCTAGAAATAGCAATGCAAAATTATAAGCCATAAATTTAGGTGCGAATCTGTTTCCCAAGGCAATTTTCTTCAGAGCACTCACATTTTCATATTGGCCGTAAATTCGCCAGGTTACCGGACCCAATTCTTCAGTCTCCGTAAGGGCCCCATATACACTGAACGATTTCCTGTATCATTCGCGAAAACAGTTTGTATGGGCTTGTCTGAATGCAAAGTGGCCGGAGTTTCGAAGAAAGATCCTAGCGGGAATCTGTCAAGACCAGGTTGCTGGCTTGCTAGTGAAGTCTGTCATACACAGGTCGTTCAATGTATGGGTTTGTCCGCCGATATATCGCTATCGCGTACATCTCTTCTTGATGCTATGTCTTCCCGAGACAAAATCTTTGTTCAGACTGAAATCAGTGCGGAGATCGTCCATACTGTCTGAATAGTGTATGTGTGTGTGTGTGTGTGGTCGATAACGAATATCGTTCAGACAGTCGTTCATACAATCGTTCATTGTATGGACCCTTTTAAGTCCCAGCCACCAACTTCCCTCCATAACTTTCCTGTCTCTTCCTCTCAGTTTTTTTTTCGTACACAGTGGGTTTACTGTTATCAGAATGGTAAAAGGAGCTAATGTAACAAGTTAATATCTTGAGGCAAATTTTACATACTCTGGTATGAGCATTTATTTCGTCGTAATCTATAGACCCCTTGACATGCGTATATTTTTAGATGAATTTGACCTACTATACTTGACGTGATTGATATATCTGCAGTGAGTGTTTTTATCTGTGGTGATTTTAATCTATGGATGGATGAGCCAACCAATGAAGGTGACATCATCTTGTAAACAATGTAGATTGCTCCATTGCAATAAGCGGTCACACGTATGTTAGATCTGGTTCTATGTGATTCTGTAAATCAAAGTGTTAATATTATTATACAAGTTGAGAAGAGATGCAGTACGATTTCTCCCGTGTATTGTCTGATTACTTTTTATTTGCAATAAGGAAATGTAGTGATGAAAAAGCTGAAATACAGAAACAAATCTAGTTGCTCCCTTGTTGAATTTATAGGGATTGTAAGTTTGTAACTCAGAAAATAAATGAAAATTTTCCAAATCTCTGCGATCATCAACCCCTTGAATTAAGAGTTTCAAAAATCAACATGTGTTGAATGCCTGATATAAGTGCGTATAATCGCGTGAATAAGCATGACTAAGATCACATGTACCTATTATATAATAATAAAAAGATGTAGTTAATGATAAATCTCCCTCCATGGTTCAATGGTGAAATGCTGGAAAAAGAGAGCAAAGACGAAAGGAGAAACTATGGAGACCATTCATGGGATGAAAAAAGTTCCATGAGAAATAAATATAGCCTTCTGATAAAAAAGGAGGAAAACTAAGTACTGTATGAAAGAATAATTCTTGAAGCTGGAAAAGATTTATTTACTTTCCATTACGGCGCTGAATGGCTTCTTTGGCCACAGTGCCTGGGCTTTTGCCCTAAAACTTATACATCCATCCATCCATCCACCAGTCAGTAGAATCCCTGTCTCTCCTCGGTTGGAGGCTATCAAGTATCTCCTCTGAGCAAGAGGCTTTTCTCAGAGAACAGCAAGGCATATGTCCAGCAGTCTTAGAAAGTCGCCCTCCGCGGTTTACCAAGGCAAATGGGCAATCTACTGTGATTGGTGTCGTAAACAGGGTTTTTCTCCACTTGCAAGCTCTATTCAGCGAATAGCAGACTTTTTAACCTTCCTCAGAGACGAGAAATGTTTGTCCGTTTCTGCCATTAGAGGCTACAGGGCGGCCCTGAGTTTGGTGTTATGCCTTAAAGATATCGACATCTCCTCTTCCTGGGGAACTTTCCCTGCTAGTTAAGGGGTTTGAGCAGTCGAGTTCTCCTAGAGAGCTCAAGCCTCTGACGTGGGATGTTTCCTTAGTTCTCAAGAGCTTCTCTTAAGAGTCCATGTGAGCCCTTGCGTCGCTCATCTGACAGGAACTTGATGCTCAAGACAGTTTTTCTTCTGGCCTTGGCATCCTCCAAGAGGGTAGGAGAGCTCCACAGTCTGAGCTATGAGGTGGAGCACACCAGGGGTTGGGGGTTGGTGTCCTTTGAATTTGTCCTGGAATTCATGGCCAAGACCCAAAATCCATCTGTGCACGATGACAGGTTCACTTCGTTTTCCAATCCATCCCTGAATGACTTTGTGGGTGGTTATGCTCAAGAGCTTTTGTTGTGCCCTGTCCGGGCCCTGCGTTGCTATCTTAAAAGGACTTAGCACCTTAGACCAGGCTGCTGCAGACTTTTTGTTAGCACCGGCCGTGCAAAGAAAGAGGTGTCTAAGAATACTATCTCGTTTTGGATACAGGAAGCCATCAGACAGGCATAGTTGACTCTTGATGATTCCACCACCACGTCTGTGCAGGCTAGAGTGCATGACATTAGGAGTATTGGTCCCTCTCTGGCTTTCAAAAAGAACTTGGCTGTACATAGAGTGCTGAGTGCTGGTACTTGGTTATGCCAGGCCACATTCACCTCTTTCTATCTTAAGGATGTTGCCCACAGATCTGCGGACACGTTTTCCCTGGGTCCTGTGGTGGCTGCCCAACAGGTTGTGCAACTCATAGTTGCCCTTAATAGGGCACGTTTGTATCTTACCCAAGATGATTGTGTGGATGAGAGAATGAGTGAGTTGGCTGGTCTTCTTCTTTCTCTTGTAAGGAATAGATACGTCATTCGCTGGACTGGTCTGATACAGGTGAGTTAGGTAGTAACACTGATAATATGGTTGCTTAATATACAAATATCGTACCCTCTACTCGGTAGTATATGCCCCACTCTTGGCAAGGAGGGGTTGGGAGTAATACAAACCCTGGTGTATTGGTGTGCTATTGGACTATCAAAGTTTCTCTTTGGTTCCTATACAATGGTTCTCCCATATATCATTGTACGTCACTCAGGGTCTGAGTGGTTAGATATCAATTTATCTAGCTTCTCAATGGGCTTCAGTCCCTCTCCAGAAATCATTTCTTCTGGAAGCTGGACTGGTGGGTAGGCCCCCAGCCAGTCTAGGATGTCTTGTATGTACCTCCCTCCAAGTATGAATCTATCCTATTGTTAAGACCGAAGGTTTGTTCGCGTATGAACAAACGACAAATTTTCAAAGACAATTTGTATTTTTCGTAGCTACAAACCTGAGGTCTTAACATTATACTGCCTGCCTCTAGCCGCCCCTCTGTTTGTTAAGGCATCCTGAGTTGGGAAAGACTGACGCAGTGGTGTAGGTGCATGGTCCTTGACCACTCTTCACCCGATCTACGCATGCGTTGCCAGATATCACAAGATTCCTTGCTTTCATCTGCTTTTTAACTGGATCCAGCTAGGCACTAGAAATTATCTTATTGTTAAGACCTCAGGTTTGTAGCTATGAAAAATACAAATTGTCTTAGAAAATTTGTCATTTTTTAAGATTATCATATCTGAAGGGGCCACAATAGGCTGAGCCAATTACAGAGTCACAGTAGACTGAGATTGACACAGAACATCAAGCAATGAGTCAAGTTTTTACACAAGCAATAATTTATAAAATTAAGCAGAAAAACTATAGACCAGAACCCAGAGCAAAGTTTAGTTATGATTTACATTGGCAATGGGACTTGAATGTGCGTTGAAAAACATACTTCACTTCCTGCCTCCAATAAGTTTTTAGCATTTAGCATGTTTTCAGGGAACAAACAAACTTCATGGAATCCCTGTAAAAAGGATAAAAAGATAAAATAAAGCATGTTGTATTCAAACTGGTACATAATAATTGAAAGGTAATTTTAAGGCAGGTGGAACATTATGTACATTTACAGTACGCACTTTGAAATAAAATTCCAGTGCTCAAGTTGTCAAGTGTGGCAAATGGTAATTTTTTTACTACAAAATTAATCTATATAGAGATAACATATGTACAATACAGTTTAACTTTAGCAACAAAAGGAGAATGATACAATAGGCTTCAGCTAAGTTTATTGCATGCCTGCTAAAACAATATCACCTTCAATTATTGCCATAAAGTATTTTGATCATGTTACTGATTCTAGTTAACTTACACCATAAATTTTAAAGCAACAAAATACATACAAATAGGAAGAAAATCATTAAACCATGTCGTCTTATAGTTACACTCTGGAGTACTACCGTGAAGCACAAAAGCATTGGAAGACATTTTCAGTTACATTATGTTTGTTACTACTAATGTATACTCATGAGATATTCGTAATGCTGTAACAGATACAGTTCTTTCAGATATAATTACAATCATTTGGCTTTCAGTGTTTTTGTAATATTACTTTATATATCACAATTTCTGAAAGAAAATTGTATTTTTCCTAACTATACAAACCTGAGGTCCTTTACAATAGGAATTACTCAAGGCGTAGCCTGGACACAGCTGCTGAAATCTTTCAAATAAGGCAGTTCGGTAGTTAACTATGGTTCAGTAGTAAGGAGTCCCTCCCAACCAGACATAAATATTCCAATTTGCTTTAGGCCCAGGTAGCAGATTGAGGGGTGGCATGAGGTGGGCAGTTAGTGTAAAGGACCTCAGGTTTTATTGTTAGGAAAAATACAATTTGCTTTCAGAAATTGTGATTTGTTCTTACACTATATACAAACCCTCAGTCATTGATGGGAGGAATCTGAGTGAGCCTCTCTGAACTGTCTGGGGTTCAGCCTACCTAACCAAAATGTCGGAGGCAGTAAGGCAAATACAAGCAATGGGTTTCTCTTATGTCAGAATCCCCTTTCCTGCCCTGTGAAGGGGGGGGGGGGGGCGGTAATATTTGCTTCTATTAACTAGTCAAAGAATATAGACAGGTTATTCTAAGTAGTGTCTTACCTGCATCAACCGCCCGGTCCAGCACATAAAGGCCCGTATACTCTGTCCGAAGGGAAAGAGTAGGATGAAAGAGATGAAGGAGAGCCAGTCACTCCACAGACATACTCATTTTTACTGAAACAATGAGGCGAGCTGCAACCTTGTCCAGTTAGAGGAGCTGGGTAGGCTACACAACTTGTTAAGCAGCCACCACCGGTTCTAAGGAAAATGTGTCCAAGGACCTAGGGCAATATCACGAAGATAAGGAGAGGTGAAAGTGGTTTGGTGTGCTCAGACCCCTGCCTCCAAAACCTGTTGAGCCGACAGGTTCTTACAGAATACGAGGGATTGTTTGTGTGGTGTTTTTACGTTGCATGGAACCAGTGGTTATTCAGCAACGGGACCAACGACTTTACATGACTTCCGAACCACGTCGAGAGTGAACTTCTATCACCAGAAATACACATCTCTCACTCCTCAATGGAATGGCCGAGAATCGAACCCGCGACCAGCGAGGTGAGAAGCAAACACCAAACCAACCACGCCACTGAGGCGCTTATACGAGGGATTGGGCAATGCCCTGACCTCGTGAGCTCTCGAACAAAGTGTGCCAGTGTTGTCTATGCCAGCAACAGAGTACGCCTTCCTGATTGTCTCATGAAGCCAGAAAGAAATAGTGCTCTTAAACACTTCTTTTTTTGGAACCTCCAGTGCTAACGAAAAGTCATCAACACTCAGGCCGGAGATGTCGAGTCCTTTTCAGATAGCACTAAGCATCTCATCTGGATCATCACTAACAAAGTTGCTCAGGGAGTGGATGGTGAAAGACTTGAATCTAGTGTCAGGGACCAATGGATTCCGAGTCTTCGCTACGAAATCTGGGACGAAATCAATTGTAACTGATTCCCATCCCTTTGAGTGTCTAACATCAAAGGAAAGACCATGAAGTTTGCCAGCTCTTTTTGCCAATGACAGGGCTACCAGAAAGACAGTCTTGAGGGTCAGATTCCCTGTCTCATGACTCTCAAAGGGCCTTGTATGGTGCATGAGCCAGGCTTTGCAACACAAGACTCACCTCCTGTGCAGGAGGCCTGAGATCCCTGTTGGCAAGACCTTTCGAAACTCCTCATGAGTAATAATTTCTCAAAAGACAAAGAGATATCAATACCCTTCAGCTTCAGGACCAGGCCTTGTGCAGCCCTATAGCCTTTACAGCTGAGACAGAGAGGAGCTTCTCTCAGTGAAGGAAGACGAGGAAGTCCGTGACCTGTTGAAGAGTGGCTCCAACTGGAGAGATACCCCATCTGCGATATGACATCAATCACAGAAGATGGCCCATTTTCTATGGTATACCACTGCAGAAGACTGTCTGAGGTATCCTCTCATCTCTGTTGCCATGTATAGTATGCATATACACTTTAGCAGTTGAATATATAAGTATTTTTATGTATATTTTTTAGTTTTTACGTTTCTTACACTATGGTTGTACATGCATATCCTAAATTCAAAGTTGTAATTTTTTGAAGGAGAATACAGTACGGTCCCCAATTATGCGAGAATTTGGTCGATCCACGGCCTTGCAAAATTGGAAATTCGCAGATTTCAAAACACATACCATATGGGAATAATTCCATTAGGGCCGAGGCAAACAATAACTTACCCAGTCAAACTTTTTTTTATACTACCCATTTTCAATATTTTTATGTACTATACTGTAATTTTTTCTGATATGAAATTGTTCTTATGGATAAATAAAACATTAAAAAGGTTTTAATAACTTGAAAACGTTTAAAATTACACAAAGGATGGTGAAAACTCCCACACAAACATTGGCACCATTGAGTGCAAGTGTACTGTATGATACAGTCATTTCCTTAAAAAAAAAACCTTTTGGATAAAATTTCCTCTGCCAAAAAACCCTTCAAACTCCTCTATCTCATCCTCCGTGAAGAGTTCTTCAGCTGAAGGAAGGCTTTGTGAACCGTTTCGGGTACAAGCGGATCATGCGTGTCTTCACTCCTGTCAGGCCTAATAAACTTGGTTATGAGCACCTGTTTCAGTTTCTTTGTCCAGCACGTTCACCATGTAATCATTTTCATACAAATTTATTCTACGATAAAAAAAGAACTGATGAAAATTCAAAATTTGATATGAAATTACAATTTCTTAAAAAGAAATTATAACAATTCAACATGAAATGTCAGTTTCTTGAAAAGTTTAGATCGAGTGATTCTCTCTCTCTCTCACTGCTTCTCTGTTAATCACTTTTACTTGTCATTTTCATCAAAACCTATTTCAACAATAGAAAAAAATAAATTATCAAATGCCAAAAGTTAGTCAAAACAAGTTAACCTAGAAAAAAATTCTTACTTCATGTTCAGCAATGACAGATTTCATGTTGTCGACTGCTGCCAAAATGGAAGTTGCTCCTTCCTTCGTCTTCAACTTAAGGCCAAACTTTTTAGTTTTGAGAAAATAGGTCTTCCTCTTCGACTTCTAGGCAGATGCATACATGATGCGAATGATCAGAATACACTTCGTAGATCTGAATAATACGTGGCGATGATGATGATACCGATCATTCATACACACGGCACTGTGATGTCACAAATATGTGAAGCGGAGCCTTCCGTCTAAGGCTAAGCTAATGGCTGAGCAGGAAATCCTTCTCTTGCATTCCCCCTTGGAGGAATAAAAGTTTTTTCCTCCAGGCATTCCCCCCACCCCTTCCTTCTCTCAGATACCAGCAAACCCCCCACATCTAAAATACCTGAAAATACAATAGATTTGATACGTTTTGCAGTGCGTGACTTGCAGGCTTTGAACGGTTTAGCAGATACAGAAAATCTATTTTTGAGAACCAGCGACTGCATAAAAGGGGAATCACACAATTTGAACACGCATAATTCAGGACCGGACTGTTTAAGTTTTTACCAAATATAAATTTTATCAAAGTTTTGAAATAATTTATTATTTTATTCAGTTCATAATTCACTGACATACAAATTTATTTTATTCATTCAGTTCATAAATTCACTGACATACATCTCAAACCAAATTCATTATAGTGCTGAATAATCCTTTGGATTCCAGTGCTTGGCTTCAAGCCTAAATTCCATATTCCATTCCATTCCATTCCAGAGGCAACAGGTGATCTATCACGACTTGCCATTGCCGAGCTGACTTCTCTTGTCGAGACAGGAACAGTCGCGCTGCCTTTCTGAACCTGCTGATATGAGAGTCTGAGGGTAAGACTTGCTGCTACTGTGTCTATCAGCATGCTCAGATACTTGGTCCTCTGCTTGGGTTCGAGATGGAATTTCTCGAGATTTATCACAAACCCTAAATTGTGGCAAAACTTGAGGAGCTGACCCTTGTCCTGTAGCAACTACTAGCTCCCGCTCACCAGTACCTGCCAATCATTGAGAAAACTTAACAGATTTATTTTGTGTGAATGTACCCAAGCTGACACCAGGGCAAACACTCATGAACACCTTGGGAGCGGTCGAGAACCCGAAACAGAGTGCCCTGAATTGGTACACCGTCTTTCCGAGGATGAAGTGAAGGCACTTGTGGGACAACTGGTGGATGGGTATCTGGAAGTAAGCATCCCTCAGGTCTACTGTAAGTATGATGTCATTCTCCCTGATAGAGGCGAGCACAGCATGTACGTGCCATCTCCATCTTGAATCAAATCTGCCGAATGAATCGGTTCAGGGGAGAGAGGTCTATGACTGGCCTTAGCCTTCCAAAGTCTTCTCTACGAGAGAGACTTTTCTACAAGAAAGACTTGGCAGTAAAAACCTAGAGGCCAGCCTGACACGCCTTCCATAGCTCTCTTACTCAGCATCTTCTGCACTTCTTGCAACAGTGCTTGGTACTTCTCAGAACCTTTGAGGTACGATTGCAGATGGACTGGGTGGTTGTTTGTATGGTGTTTTTACGTTGCATGGAACCAGTGGTTATTCAGCAACGGGACCAACGGCTTTACGTGACTTCCAAACCACGCCGAGAGTGAACTTTTATCACCAGAAATACACATCTCTCACTCCTCAATGGAATGGCCAAGAATCAAACCCGCGACCACCGAGGTGAGAAGCAAACACCAAACCAACCACGCCACTGAGGCGCTGAACCAGACCGGGTGGTTGGTGAGAGGTGGCAGAGACTCAGAGGGGAGTAGATATCCCTCCTGAAGGACATCTACTACCCAGGTCTCTGCTCCATATTGTTGCCATGTTGCCCAATGGCTCGATAGGCACCCCTCGCCACCAGTGGCAGCAGCTGGAAGTGAACACTGCTCCTAACATTTCCCCTCTTCTTTTCCTTACCCCCATTCCCATACGCAAGGAGGGCGGAAAGGATTAGATTAGATTATAAAATTTTTGGCACATAGCCAAGCGCCGGAGCCGAGGGGCCATTCAGCGCCGAGGGCGGAAAGGGACACGACTGTACCCCCTTCGATGGGAGAGAAGAAAGCTTGGTCGTTCCACAGACACCTTTGAAGAGGAGGACTTTTTAGGGGCTGAGGAAGAGCTAGCTAGACTCGAAGGTCTAGCCATAGTGGAGCGTGAAGACCCAGAGGCGCCACTGCCTGGTGAGCAAGGCAGTCTTCATCATCCCGATGCTTGTCCACTGCAGCATCTATCTATTCTCTGTCGAAGAGGTAGAACCCAGCAAAGTCTGTTGCGAAGGGTCAAAACAGACTTGAGACCGAGAGACCTGGCTGCACGAGAGAGAACAGCGTCCCTTCTCTTAAGCACCAGGTTCACCCACAGGTTTGTCATTTGGTGGACCAGGTAGAAAACCACCCTACCCCCAGACTGGCACAATCTCCTGAAGGCTGAGTCCTCTCCTGGAATAATAACTCCAGTAGAGGCAGCAACCTTAAACACTATGAATGAACACAGGTCTAGCCAGGAGACTTCCTGGAGAGCTGCCACAACGGTAGCCTCCAGGGTCACTGCTTCTTGGTGAGAGAGGGATACACTCTCTGCAGTAAGCTGCTGCAACGACAGACAAGGACCAAGACAAACTAGGTCTGGGCCTTTCCGAGGGCATGTAGAAAAGTCTCTGCCAAGGTAGAGGAGGGGGAAGCATCTTGTCTGCCCAATTAGTCCAAAGGGAATTCTCCTGTCCTGAGACAAGATTGTCCACTTGGCCTAATACAGGCAGTCCCTGGTTATTGGCGATTCGATTTTAAGGCACTTGCGATCCAATTTTATGCTGCTCGTCTAGCGCCATAACGGGCCGAGTTCCAATTATCAGCGCCATAACATACCTAACAGTGGTGCTATAATGGTGCTTATGGTGCCAATAAACACATAAAACGAGACAAGAGCAGACCACAGCAGCCCCGTCAAAACCTTGGGTTCCTTCTTAGAACCCCAAAACGATTCAAACTGAGAGGGGCAGTCTCCTGAAGAAGAGGCCGTGGCTGCTTCCCTGAGATCGCTGTGCTGACAGATCAGCGTTAGGATCTCACTGAAGGTCCTCTGTATCTTGGGTTTGTCTGACTCTCTAGGTAAAGGTCCCTCAAGCCCTTTGAGAGAATGGTCCTCCCGATCTACTACTCTCCCAGGAGGGAGAACCTCGCCAGACCCCCTTGATCCATCCTTGAACGATGCGGGTGTACGTCTGGTGCAGTCCTAAACCCTTCTAGGAACTTAGGCCCCCATTGCTGAATCCTGCAGAGAGCACTGCAGGATTCCTCCTATCCATCTTGCCACTCCCAGTGTTTCCCGAGGAAGTAGAGGGAATAGGAGAGGAGGATCGGATGCTCTCATTCGTCCTGCCAGCATGGGCATGTGATCATCAACCCATTGTGATGAAGGCAGCACGGTTGTAGGAGAGAGTGGTTCCCTCGGCAAGAAGCTTTCCCAAGGAGAGTGTGCGGCTGATGCGCTTGGTCTTGTACTCGGTCACTCACATAAATGCAAGCGAGAATCAGGTGAGGCCACATGGTCAACAGGTTCGCAAGAATGTGCACCATCCTTATGATGCTTCCCAGTGCTTTTCGAGGCCGAAACCTCGTGCGAAGAGGACTGCTCAGGGGACCTCCCCTTACCAACTCCTGATGTCTTGTCCTGAGAGACAGCAACATCTTCCCTGGCATCTGATGAAGAGCCAGGCTTGGCTTTCACTGGTAGGGCCAAGTCACTAGTGCGGCTTGATACCTTCTCTCATTCTGCGCCACTTTCGAGAAAGTGAGAGGTCCCTCCATCACTGACAATGAACCTGAGTCTGAACTACTGTGGCTCCTGTGAACACTAGACCCTGGGGACACCGTGCCATGGTTCCCACTTCTGAAGGAGCAGACAAGCCAACTGTTCCCATGGGGAGAGGATGCAGCCCTTAGAAGCTTCATGACCAGACCTCATAGGGGCCAGAGAAGCTACCTTCATCTTCTTGGGCTGTGAAGCCTTCGAACAGGGAGGTGGCAGACGATGACACCCTCCGAGACTTCTTTCTCCTCGACTTATTCGCCAACTTCTGCAGGAGAGCTTTCAGGTCCCCCCAAGGAGCACCAGATGACTCTGCAGGTTCAGGTCCAGGAATGGCAGGTGGGGTCACCTCTGTCACTACCAGTGGTGATAGAGGGGAGCAGGAACAACAGGAATAGGCAGAGGTATCATTGCAAATCCAGGAAGAGATGGCACAGAATTCATGGGTGCTGGTAGACTGCACACTGGCAGATGGGCACTTGTGCCAAACACCACATTTGGAGTCACATTGGTTGGGTGGTGTGCATAAACCAAGTGGAGACCAATAGGAAAACTGTGCTAGGTCAATGTACAAATAGTGGAGGTGACTACAGCATGAGTTACTGCATTGCTGGCACTGGCACTACTCAAGTGAGTTAGCAATGCATTCACAGAAGGTGGTCCCACAATGCCCAGCGAAGCCCAAGCCTGTCACCTCACCTGCAGAAGACAAGTTGGGTTAATGGGAGGGGTATCCCCTCGCACCGAAGGAGGACCTATGGAGCAAGAGGAGTGTTGCCCTGGTCACCAGCCAAGAGAGAGATAGGTAGACAAGGGATTAGGTACCAAGGGCGAGGTAGGGGACGTGTTACCCCAAGCCACAGCCAAGGCAGTCTTCCTGTGATATCGTCTCCTCCCAGCAAACCTCCCCCACTGTGCTGTAGACCAGTCACAACACCTGACACAATGGTTATTAATATCATACGCCTTCGACGGGAGGAATATAGGGCGTGAAGCTCAACATCAACAGACAAGCAGAAAACTACAAATTTTTAAACAATTTGTATTTTTCATAGCTAACGAGGTGAAACCTGGTCAAAGACTGTGCATTCAACCTCGTGACGCACTAGTCTTTTCCCAACCCTGGAGATAAGAAAAATGTAGAGAGGGCAGCTAGAGGTGGGCAGTACACATTAAGACCTCAGTTTGTTAGCTATGAAAAATACAAATTGATTTAAAAATTTGTCATTTGTTCATATGCGGAACAAACCTTCAGCCTTAACAATAGAATAGACTTTTACTTGGAGGGAGGTACAGACATCCTAAACCAGCTGGGAGTTAACCCACTTGACCACCTCCGTAGAAAGAAACGAGTTCTAAAGGAGGTGGGCCAATGCCCGTGAGAAGATAGATAAACTGATATCTAACAATTCAGCCATCTGGGTTGCAATACAATGATATGAGCAGATTCATTGCATCTAGGGAACTAAAGAAAATTCTGATTGTTCAATAACAAACCATATAATCACAGGGGCCTGTTATTACTCCTAACTCCCCCTTGCTAGAGAGTGGAGTATTTGCTACTGAATAGAGGGTTTGATTATTTCAAAAATACATAAAGCAAACCAACTATCAGTATGACTACCTTACTAACCTGTATTTGACCAGTCCCGCATATGACGTGTCTATCTTCAACCTGCCCATAGGAAGAAGAAAGGAACAGAGAAAGAAAGAGACCAGCCAACTCACTCATTGTTTCTTCCACAGAGTCACCTTAGGTAAGATACAAAATTGCCCGGTAAAGGGCAGTGGATGAGTTACACAACTTGTTGGGCAGCCACCACAGGGCCAAAGGAAAACGTGTCCATAGACCTGTGGCCAACATCTCTTAGATAAAATGAGGTGAACGTGGATTGGCGCAACCACGTACCAGCGTTCAAAATTCTATGAACAGCAAAATTTTTCTTAAATGCCAGAAAGGAACTCATACCTCTGTCATGCGCTCTAGTCTGCACAGACTCTGACAGAACTGTCAAGAGACGAATAAAACTGCTTGATCGCTTCACATATCCAGAAAGAAATTGTGTTCATGGAAGCTTCTTTCTTGGATCAATCTGTGCTAACAAACAGCCCATGACACCCAGGTCTGAGATGTTGAGTCTTTTTAAGATAGCAACGTAGAGCTCTGACAGGACACAACAAGAGGTCTTGTGGGTCATTGTCCACAGTCATAAAAAATGGAATGGAAAAAGAGGCAAATCTGTCGTCATGTACCAAGGAATTCTGGGTTTTGGCCCCCGAATTCCGGGATAAATTCAAGGTCACAGACCCCCAACCCCTGGCATGTTTCACATCATAGCTTGGCCATGAAGCTCCCCCACTCTCTTTAAAGAAGCCAAAGCCAAGGAAAACTGTCTTGACCATCAAGTTTCTGTCCAATGAACGACGCAAGGGCTTGAAAGGAGCTCTAGTGAAACTTCTAAGGACAAGTGAAACATCCCATGCCGGAGGCTTAAGTTCCCTTGGAGAGCAGGTCTGTTCGAAACCCTTGAACAACAAGGAGATCTCCCAGGATGAAGAGATGTCTACGCCTCTCAGATGCAACACGAAGCTCACGCAACTCTGTAGCCCCTGATTGCAGAAACTGAAAGGCCTTTCTCATCCCGGAGGAAGACCAAAAAATCTTCCCCATACCTGAAAAAGCCTGTCTGCCACGACTTGATGCAGAGACCACTTCGTGCCCAGGATCTGGTTCCAATAACTCAGTTTGATGGTGACTACATTCTTCTTGCCTGGGATGTATTTAGCTGAGAGCTCCACCGAGTTGTCAATCGCCCACTGGTGTAACTCGACAGTCAATGAATGGAGCTGGCGAGACACCAGACTCCCTTGTTTGTTCATATATGCGACCACCGTGGTGTTGTTGGACATTAGAACTACTGAATGACCCTCTACCTTCTCCCAAAATTCCTTCAGACCCAGAAAAGCTGCCTTCAACTCCAAAATGTTGATGTGTAGCAGCTTGTCTTCCATACTCCAAATACCTGATGTAATGAAGTTCCCTAGATGAGCACCCCAACCTGTGAGAGAGGCATCTGAAAACAGAAGGAAGTCTGGAGGGAGAGAACTCAAAGGGACACCTACTAAGAGATTCTGATTGTCCAACCACCAACGAAGGTCTTTCCTGCCCTCTTCTGACAGAGGAACTCTCTGAAGAGGGGAATCTCCTACCAGGGACCAGAAGTCTTTCAGTTTCCATTGCAGAAACTGAAGCTGAAGATGACCATGAGGGCCCAACTTCTCGAGAGAAGACAAAATACCCAGAAGAACCTGCCACTGGTGAGCCGGCTGTTCTAGCTGTGATAGGAGCTTGTGTGCCACTACCCGCAACTTCTCCAACCTCTGGTCCAAAGGAAAAACTCGACGCTGCTGTATATATATATAACCATACCTAAATAAAGAACTTTCTGGCTGGGATCAAGATTCGACTTCTCTAGGTTTACTACAATGCCTAGCTCCCAACAAAACCGAAGCAGATGATCTCTGTCCTGCAGCTGCTTCTTCCTGGAACTTGCTCAGACTAGCCAGTCGTCGAGGTATCTCAACAGGCGAATCCCGTCACTTTTAGTACCAGGAAAATGCGACTGTAAAACCCTGGAGAAGATTTCCTATCCTGCCCCCGGGGGCATCACCGGCCAGGGGCAGGCTTTGGCAATTGTGGTTCATGGATTTGCATTTGCAACAATTATCTGAACACAATAAACGCAATTATACACAGATGTTCAACAAGGAATTTCACAAACAACATAGAAAAATCCCACCAGGATAGAAAGAAAACAGCAAACAATTGGGCTGAGAGCGAAGAAAGCATCTTTCCCTGATGACGGCCAAAAGCAAATTGGAATGTTTATGTCCGGTCAGGAGGGACTTCCGACTACCAGACTAATAGTTAACGACCGAACCACCTTCTTTGAAAGATTTCAGTGACTGTGTCCAGGCTATGTGTTTAGTAATTCCTATTGTAAATGACGGAGGGTTTGTATATTATGTAGGAACAAACACTTTTCAAGTTTGTGTTCTGTTAATGCAAACTTCTGACTTGACTTGCTTTACTGCCTAAATTGTTACCAGCACCTACATTTCTTGTAAGTATTCCTTACTACAAGGAGCCCAATACTCAGTTGAAGTATCGGTTAGTAGCCTATTTCCAGTGTGGAAGAAAGGGTGTTAGTTCTGATATCCAGTACCTTTTCTCTCTTTCTTTTCATTTCTTTCTGGATGAAGACTTACATAGGACAAGCCCTTAAGGAGCCTAGCTTGTACTTTTGTAACCACTGCTTGGAGAAGCTAATGTACATGTACACTGGTATCCTGTCAGTGAGAAAAAAGATAATATTGTCTTGTGATTGACACAATAGGAACATAATGAATGTCTGCATGTTATTTTTTTAAATGTTCTTCAAGACAACTGGAGAACAGGACAGGAACCTCCATTCTAAATTGAAAATTATACAGATATCCATCAGGTGAACTCAGTAGCCATTTTTGGTTATTACGATTAAAGTGATTGCCACTGATTGCAACAGAACTATTTTCAGGAAGCTTGTGACTGTATTTGCTACAGAAAGGAATGCTGTTGGTTAATGTGAACCCTGGAGGACCTGCTAACATGGATGATTAATATACATAAAAGGTTTTTCACTAGACAGAGAAGCAGTAGTTGTTATAATTAGGTCTTTAGTTGTAGCATATATAATCAGACTAGAAAGGAAATACATACAATTCAAAATATTTTTCATTCACCTGAAACTTTAAGAGGTACAAACTTCATTTATACTTAAGCTAACTTAACATTTAAGAGGGAAACAGCATGCAGCTCATAAAAGGTGCATAGTTAACCAGCTGATAATAATTAAATTAATTTTAAAGATTTGCAGTATCTTCAGGATCTTTACTATCCATATTGCTTATCTTGTATTAAGAAGATGGTGCTACATTGCCTGGGGACCTGATGGCTACCGACCAAACAATGGCCAAATGGAGATGAAAGTAGAAGATTGGTATTGATGGAACAAGCTAGATCTGCTTCTTCACTAGACCATATGCTATCAAACTTAGTGTAAAGTGTGTAGAAGTTGATTGATGACTTCTGCCTCAGCAAAGATTGAGAAAAAGGAGTGCAAAAAATCAGGAGGATTTTGTCCTGACTTCACAAATACTGAGCTTAGTAAGGGCATAGATTAGTTTGACCAGTTTCCCAATTACATGTATATCTATGGCCTCAAGTATACCATGGGAGCCATTTGACAACTGACAAATCCATGTGTTTTTTAGAATTGAGTATGCCAACCATTCTACTGGTCTTTATCTCAAACTTGCTATGTTCCAGAGAATATGTCCAGGTATTCAGAATGCCACTTATCTTTGTATGCTTTATTCATACATTAATTATAGCCAATATTTCAACTGAACTAGGTGAATCTAGTATGTATCCTTTAATATCCTTAGATGTTGTCTTTGATGTAGATCATGTTTTTAGTAATATGTACTGAGAAGTCTTTAGGCTTATGCTAGTTATTTTCTTCCCGATCTGCATTTTAGGTGTTGCCACCACAGCAAATATCAAGAATGAATCCTCCTACATTTCTTGGCAAAGTCTTTGCAGATAACTGTCCATGAAGAAAGCAAGTAGTACTTGAATGTTTACAATAGTCTTAAGTAGTGACTAACTAAAGCAGTCTTGTCACCAATTTTGTGAGGCCAGTAAAATTGTAAATCCTTTCTCAAAGAATCAGCTGTTAACAAGCTGGGATTCTTGGTGAGCTCTGTACCGCATTAACTTAAGAGATACCAAACTTGTCTGATGGGTATGTGTTTCAACGGGAATTCAGATCAACATACTATTTCAATCCAGCATGTTTTCCTATTGGAAGCCACTCGTGCTCAGTGTATACTACACTCAGTGACTGGGTGTGTTTGCTCCAATTTTGTGCATTATTATTAATTTTTTCATGAGTATACAAAGTAAAGTAGCTGTGAACTCCTTAGATTATAGAGGCCCAGAATATATGCTCCTATTGCATAGCTAAGGAAGCTGATTAGTTCATTTTACAGTGTTTTCTGCTACTACACATTTATTCGCAGTAAGTGTGTTAACAGTTTAAAATCTTTTACCAGTCATGTTTAACTGTCTTAGAACAAAGGTTAAAGGATGAATACACTTTCTTCAGCTTTTTCTCTTACTGTATTTTTACATCTCTCTCTCACCTTATTTGAACATTCTCTCTCTCTCTCTCTCTCTCTCTCTCTCTCTCTCTCTCTCTCTCTCTCTCTCTCTCTCTCTTTCCTTGTTTCTGTTTTGTGAGTTTGTTTCCTGAGCTCTCCCTCTAATGTTTTGCAAGAAATTAAAACAATAAATGGTAGTATAAGTAATAGCAAGAAAAAACAGTGCATTGTGATACAGGAAGCATAAACTTGATCCATTTGCTTTTGGTAATAAATTTCATATGTAATGTCAATTTTATAATATAATAATAAAAATTTTCATTATTCAGAGCAATGACTGTCCTGGTTTCATGGTGCAAGCTTGATACAGTCATCACAGACAGTAATGCACTGTTCTTAGCAGAAGGATGATATACAACTTCTGAATTTGATGACCAGTGCATCAGTGTGGCTGTTCCATGAGTATACCTTCATTTTGTGTACAATTTAAATAACTGTATAAAGATTTTTCAATTACATATTGGTGTGGGGTACATCTAGCCACATAAACCATAGTTTACTGCTGAATGTGAGCAGGGGTTGGTATTCATTATTTATGTTTAGTTTATATGGTGTTAGCTACAAAACAAAGAAATAATAGTATACATATTAAACATTTCTGGGCTCAGCTCGTGTCGCTGCGCGAAATATCCTTTAATCTATTATTTCTAGGGTAAATGTACTAACACATACCAGAGAATAAATAAAATAAAGAAAAAGGTCAGTATAACTGACTCGCTCACCCTCCAAGAGGGTGTCGGTATGAACACTAGGCGAGTGAGACCACTACCACGAGCCAAATACCAATAGAAATCTTCCCACAACCAAAACAAAAACCCTCCATGAGGAGAGCCGACCCCACAGAGTGAGCAGCTCGTACTACTTACTACTCGCCATTCCCATGCTGCCGACTGCTGCGCCTCCTTGGTGGCCATCCTTTCAAGTTAGCGCACACGAGTCGGTTGTGATATTTTTCCTCTCTGTGTTTTTTGTGCCCTTTCGTTGGATTTTCTATTATGGAGCGTGCAGCTATCGCAGCAGCTAAGTTAAGTACTCAGTATTTACGATTAGTTGGTTTTTTCCGGCCCTGAGACAGTATTTGCCGTTTTTTAGGTATAAATACGATCTCGGGATCGGAAGCATGGCAGCATGGTTCTGCCTCGTGATGGGTTCGTTCTTGGTCTCCCATACCTAGAACATCCCCTTATTTATCTTCGCTCTATATGATTATCCGCTTTACTTTGGGTACGGTCTACTCAGGTTTGTCATGCATGCATGTATTTTACCTTACGTAGGCTTCTTCTATCCAGACCCTAGTCCAGGTTCTTAGTATCGGCCTCTGACTAGCTTTGAGTGGTAGACTTGCCTTCGGGTTAGTCGTACACTCCTGGATTTTTTCTCCTGCTATATTACTTTCTCTCTTTCATTTTATTTTATTTATTATATGTATTTTGTCATCGTTAGGTTAGTTAGGCGTCTGGCTTAGCCTAGGTCCTGGCTCATAGAGCCTATACTACCGCTGATCAGTTCGGTTGCTTCCCTATAGTATCTCTCTGATCAGTTGGTTTTAGCCCTGTGGGCCTGTATGCTACCGCTTTTCAGTTCAAGTTGGCTTCCGCCCGATAGCTTCTCTCTGATCAGTTGGTTGGCCTAGGTTTGGTTATCGTATCTCAGTTTACCGCCTCGTGGTCACTTCGTGATCACGGGACAGCCAGACGCCTGCCCAGTCACCCTTCCCCCCCCTCCCGCTCTTCCATAGAGTCGGGCGGGGGTGGGTCGGTCTGCCCATGCTCGCTCCGCATACCCGAGCCTGCCTCCCTCTCTCTCCTCAGGCGGAGGGGCTAGGGAGTCGGGACAGACCCAGACTGGTCTCGACCTCTCCGGCTTCTCGGTCCGGCCGGGTGGTACGTTGTGGGGGGCCCTGGCCTTCCCCCCCTCTGTTACTACCTTGTCGCTCCGGGCTAGCTCGAGCATGTATGTCCTCTCGCCCTTTCCCTCCTTACTAGAGCTCCTCCCTGATCGGAGTCCTGGTATCCAGCGGAAGGGGCTAGTCCACCCAGCAGAGTGGACCGGAACATACAGTAGGTCACTACTAACCTTACCAGTATTGCTGAGTTACTACACTCCCGCTTCACACTGGACCTAGTCCGGTTCGCTTGTGTTAGGTTTAAGTTATCTATAAGTTTATCGTTAAGTACCTAAACCATCCCCCCTCCCTTTCATATCTTACCGGAATCTCTCCGGGATTATAGCCTATTCAGGCAATGCAGGGAGGGTTATGCCCAAATTTTTTCCGAGCTCCGGCATGTAACGGAGTTCTTTTGTCCTTTACTCTGTAAGTGATGCCTTTTAAGATACTCATGTGTCTTCCCACTTACAGGCCACCAACTGTGAGCATCCGGGATGTTCCGCTACACTTCAGGACCCCTGTGGACACGAAGTTTGCCGGTCCCATGCTCCATGCGCGACTCCGCACGGGGACATCCAGGTCTGGTACCATGAGACGTGTACCATATGTTACGATCTGGTGAGCCAGCTTTTGGAAGGGGTAAGTATTCCATCTCCAGTAGCTGCTCCGCTTCTTTTTTAGTGCTTAAGTTTTCATCATTTACGTTAACTTAAGGCATCTAGTTTAAGTTATACTCTAAGTTTTAGTTTTAAGTGATTCTTAAATCTAAAATACGCCCTCTCTTACAGGCTCCGGCAGTAAGGGGATACCGCACTGGCTACCCTGCGGGCCTGGGTCGGAGGTTTGGCAAGAACGCCGCCAAGGGTCAGCCCTACATCCTCGAGAAGCGTTAGCACTATTAATCTTCCCCGGAGGCAAGGCGACAGGTTACGTCGACCCAGTAGAGGCGGACCCGACTATCGCCTTCATCCAACAACAGCTGGCGGCCTCCTTAACTGAACAAGACCAGGATATCTCCACGGATGTCGCAACCCTGGATATTAATGTTGAACCGATGGTAGGTATAGACGACCTGTTGGTCGAGGTAAGTAAGGTAGGCACCCAAGGGTCGCCCTTGGGTGTGACTGTTTCTTCTACCCCTGCAACCTCTCCATCCTTCCAAGGCTTTACGGGTGATGAATTATATACTCCTCCTGAGGCTTCGGTTAGACCTAAGGTCAAGGCTAAAGTGATGACCTTGACTAAGACGTCATCGTCGTCTAAGAAGACTCCTCGTCTTCTTCCTCACGTAGTCTCGGCTCGCAATCCCGGCCCAGACAGGTCTAAAGCTTCTAGCTCCGGCTCTAAGTCCTCAAAAAGTAAATCCAAGGAGAGATCTCGCACTCCGGCAGAATCACCAGTTCCGCTACCATTGGTTCCAATTCAGAGCCTCCCCTCCACCTCCGCAGCAGCAGCTCCGGCTTTGGACTCCAATGCTGGCCTGTTGCAACAGGGTGGGGGCGACCCTAGTTTGGGTTCCCTAAAGAGTAAGTAATTGGGAACAAATGATCTCTCGCCTGTCGGATAGGATCACTTCCCAAGATACTATTATAGCCGGGCTAAGAGAAGCCCCTCTAGCCTCTCCCTCACTTTCCAACACAAGTGGAACTCAGCTTCCTCCGTATGACTCACTTCCTGCTTTCTCTATGAACAACCCATGGAGAGTAGCGTCATACGCCCCCTTCCAGGACGGTCTCATCTCCATACCGGAGTTTGGAACTCGAAGAATAGAGGACTTCGAGTTCTTTCTACCCGGAAGGCCTACGCCTCCTTTCATAGGCTACGCAAGGCTCACGCCTTCAGCTATGGTTCGGGACGATAGGGTACCAAAGGAGACAGTCCTCTATTCACGAGACCAGGCTCAGAGAGAATGGCTCAGATGTTTAGAGGACATGGATTGTTCTAACACCAAGATACACCATTTTAAAAGTCCCTTTACCATTTCACAATGGATGAGAGTACCCCGCTCCCGTTCCTAACCAAGATAGCAAGGTCGACCATCTCAGCGGCCCAGAAGGGGGAAACCCATGCCTCAGTTGAAAGAAGCAGATCCCACATCTCCGTTACTCCCTTCAATGGAGAATTGTGGGAAGACTTGCCAAATACATTCTCAGCTGGCAAACTCAAACCGGACTGTGCTATGGAGCAGTTTGGTGAAAAGCTACCCAGGCTCCCAGATAGTCTTATTCAGGCTGAATTTGACGCAAAATCACGACTAGGCCAGATCAATCAACTCTATGGCTATGTCTGAGGTAGCAACCATGGCCTATGGATCAGAACCAATTTTTAAGCTTATGACCAAAGCCCTGACTCAAACGGTGCAGTCAGATGTTCGAGTTTGCCACTGCTAGAACGAATTGTAGGAAGCATGTCCTGCTAGAGGCAACCATTCGACATGAGCCGAATAGGTTACTCTCCTCTAACATCTGGGGCGCAGATCTCTTACCAGAGGCTATGGTTAAGGAAGTCCAGGCAGAGGCTACGAGGTTGAACCAGAGCCTTAAGGACCGTTGGGGCCTTACGGCTAGGAGGAGGCCCAAGACCTGACACCTAAAGGGTAAGGGACAGAGGAAACCCAGGCGTTTCCAACCTTACCAGAAGAAGCAACCACGCTTTCCTCAACAAGTTCCAGCAGTGCCGTTAGTGCAGACAGCCCAACCTTCCACTTCTAAGGGTCAATCACAGCCAATTTATGTGATATCCCCTCAGCCTCAACCCTCTACCTCATACGCCATCTCTCCAGCTTACAATCAAGCCTTCGAGAGTCAAGCTTCTCAGAAGTATGACCGCTCGGGTAAGGGAGGCAGAGGTAAGCGGTCCTTTCGTGGGAGAGGATCGGGAGGCCCCCTTTAATAGGGGAAAGCACTTCAGAGGAGGCCGAGGCGGTTACCAGAACCAATGAAGAACTTCAGGTAGGAGGGAGGCTGTTTCACTTTCGCCACCGGTGGAACTTCAGCCAGTGGGCTCAGAGCATAGTGTCAAAAGGGCTGGGTTGGAGCTGGTTGACGAACCCACCTCCAGCCAGACCTTTCCGTCAACTTCCTTCCAAAGAATTGACAGAGTACGCGGAGGACCTCCTTCAGAAAGGAGCTATAGCGAGAGTCAAGAGATTAAAACTTTCAAGGTCGCTTGTTCGCGTGCCAAAGAAAGGCTCACAAAAAAGAAGGGTAACTTAGACTTGTCCCGCTTAAACTTAGATCCATCCGCTGCGACAAGTTCAAGATGCTCACGATCTCACAGGTGCGGACCTTACTTCCCCGTGGGGCCGTCACCACCTCTATCGATCTTACACAGACGCCTACTATCATATCCCTATTGCAAGACACTTCCGTCCGTATCTGGGATTCAAGATAGGAGACCAGACATTCTCCTTCAAGGTAGTTCCATTCGGTCTGAACGTGGCACCCAGGGTGTTCACGAAGCTAGCGGAAGTGGTAGTGCAACAACTCAGATCGCAAGGGATTATGGTAGTGGCGTATCTCGACGATTGGTTGATCTGGGCCCATCAGTCGAGGAATGCAACAAGGCTACACTGAAAGTGATCCAGTTCCTAGAATATCTAGGATTCAGATAAAACAAGTCCAAGTCAAGGCTCACTCCAGAGTCAAACTTTCAGTGGCTAGGCATTCAATGGAATCTATCCTCCACACTCTGTCGATTCCATCTACCAAAAGGAAAGAAATAGCGAAGTCCGTCAAGCAATTTCTAAGTCACAAACTAGCATCAAGGAGAGCTCAGGAAAGGATCCTCGGCTCTCTCCAGTTTGCATCAGTAACGAACGTCTTAATGAAAGCCAAACTGAAAGACCTAACCAGGATCTGGCGCTCGCGAGCAAATGTCAGGTCCAGGGACAAGCTATCCTCAGTGCCTCTGATTCTAAAGAATCGGCTTCGGCCGTGGGCAAAAGTCAAGAATCTATCATGTCAGTACCCCTTCAGTTCCCTCCACCAGGGATCACCATCCACACAGACGCGTCCTTAAGCGGCTGGGGAGGGTATTCCCAGGTCAAAAAGGTTCAAGGGATTTGGTCACTCCAGTTCCGTCAGTTCCATATAAACGTACTGGAGGCAATGGCAGTGTTCTTGACTCTAAAAGGTTACACACCAAAGTAACTCCCACATAAAGCTAGTCCTGGACAGCGCAGTGGTAGTACATTGTATAAACAGAGGAGGCTCCAAGTCACGTCATCTAAATCACGTCATGGTAGCCATCTTCCTCCCTGGCAGACAAGTTCAGTTGGCATCTTTCCTCCACTCACATAGCTGGAGTGAGAAACGTCATAGCAGACGCCCTATCCCGATCAGTACCCCTAGAGTCGGAATGGTCACTAGACAACAGTTCGTTCCAATGGATCCTTCAAAGAGTCCCAGGGCTACAGGTGGATCTCTTCGCATCCCAAGCGAACCACAAACTACCGTGTTATGTAGCCCCCAACCTGGACCCTCTGGCTTACGCACGGACGCCCTGGCTCTGGACTGGAACAACTGGGAGAAGATTTACGTCTTCCCTCCAGTGAATCTCCTTATGAAAGTATTGAACAAACTCAGGACATTCAAGGGTCAAGTGGCTCTAGTAGCCCCAGACTGGCCGAAGAGCAATTGGTATCCCCTAATTCTGGAACTGGGCCTTCGTCCTCTTCGGATCCCCAGTCCCAAGCTCTCCCAGTCAGTACAAACGAAGACTGTGTTCGCTTCCTCAGGGATTCTCAAAACCCTAACTTTATGGAGTTTCATGAAGTTTGCGGCAAAAAGAGATGCGAATATTGACCCTCAGAATATTCTCTTCTTGGAATCCGATAAAAGGGATTCAACTTTGAGGCAGTAGTATGATGCTGCTGTCAAAAAGTTTAGCAACCTCCTGAGAGAGTCAGATATCAGAATCATGACAGTTAATTCAGCTATATCCTTCTTCAGATCCTTATTTGAAAAAGGTTTAGCAGCTAGCACGATTACGACAAACAAGTCAGCCTTGAAAAAGATATTTCAATTTGGATTTAACATAGACTTGACGGATACCTACTTCTCGTCTATTCCTAAGGCATGTGCTAGACTTAGGCCTTCTGTGAGGCCTACGTCAGTTTCATGGTTCTTAAACGATGTTCTAAAACTGGCTTCTGAAACCGATAATGACACATGCTCGTTTATGATGCTCCTAAGGAAAAACCCTATTTTTATTAAGCCTGGCTTCAGGAGCAAGAATTTCAGAACTGTCGGCTTTATCCAGAGATCCGGATCATATTCAATTCCTTCCCACAGGGAAGTCCTACTTTCTCCGGAACGTAGCTTTTTGGCAAAGATGAAGATCCTTTGATGAGGTGGGAACCTTGGAAAGTACTACCTCTTCCACAAGATGTATCCCTTTGTCCAGTTTCAACCTTACGAGCCTTTCTATCCAGGACCTCCTCATCCTCATCGGGCCCTACTTTAAGAGGGAAAAAGGTGGAACTTTATCCATTAAAGGCATCAGGCAACAAATCCTGTACTTTATTAAACAAGCCAATCCTGACTCTTTCCCAAAAGCACATGATGTCAGAGCAGTAGCCACCTCAATTAATTATTTCCAACACATGAACTTCGATGAGTTGAAAAAGTATACCGGATGGAAATCGCCGACAGTGGTTTCAAACGTCATTACTTAAGTCCTTGGAAGCTCTGAAATTTTCAGCAGTAGCAGCGGGAAACATAGTTTCCCCTGACTCTAGTTAATTTGTAGTAGAAGATTCAGTCCTCCTTTCTACCTGCTTCACCCAACGTTCGTCTATTCCTACCGTGTTCATTTACATTTACCTTGTGCCTTAGCTGCTTTTATGATGATATAGTGGGTGCCCATATTTTTTTGCTAGGGACACTCACAGATGATTATGGATATTGTATCATGGATGTTACCCCCTTATTTTTATGCTAGGGGATACATCTCATTATAATGGTTACGGGTTTTGTATATTAAGTCATATACATTCCTTATATATTATCATTGTTGATTAATTTGTTCATTTGATTGTTTTAATTGCTATTATATTTTTTGATACATGCCTTTACACAGATACCATTTTGTTACATGTAAGCCAATTACCTCTGTACATATGTAAATTACCTTATGTTAAGAAACATGTTTAGAATTAAGAGTAATTTAAGCATATTTTTATTTTGTATCACTATGTATTTGTAAATCTTTTTAGCAATTATATTCTTTTTATATTTACTTATTTTTTATTTGAGACCTATTCTGATTTATTTTATTACTTTTGTTACAATCTTGTGCTATTTCTCTGGTACGATTTCGCGCAGCGACACGAGCTGAGCCCAGAAAAGGGATTTGACGTAAGGAAAAATCTATTTCTGGGCAGATTTGGCTCGTGTCGCCAGCGCAAAAATCCCACCCTACCCATCCCTTCGCCCAAGATTGTCTGCTAACTTCAGGATGGCCACCAGAGGCGCAGCAGTCGGCAGCATGGGGATGGAGTAGTAGTAGTACGAGCTGCTCAGCTCTGTGGGTAGGACTTCTCAGCATGGAGGGTTTTTGTTGTGGGAGATTTCTATTGGTATTTGGCTCGTGGTAGTGGTCTCACTCGCCTAGTGTTCATACCGACACCCTCTTGGAGGGTGAGCGAGTCAGTTATACTGACCTTTTTCTTTATTTTAT
The DNA here is from genome assembly GCF_015104395.2 of Macrobrachium nipponense. Lineage (NCBI taxonomy): Eukaryota > Metazoa > Arthropoda > Malacostraca > Decapoda > Palaemonidae > Macrobrachium > Macrobrachium nipponense. The sequence continues at coordinate 143,919,702 of NC_087200.1, read as the reverse complement.
TTATTCTCTGGTATGTGTTAGTACATTTACCCTAGAAATAATAGATTAAAGGATATTTCGCTGGCGACACGAGCCAATCGCCCAGAAATAGATTTTTCCTTACGTCAAAATCCTCCCTTTTTCAGTTGCAAATGCCTTTAAGTAATTTAGATTTTTATCAGGATGCTGTTTATAGTTTTATGTCCCATTATAAGGTACAAAACCAAAGTGATAACAGTTAATCTCTCCCAGTAACACTTAATTTCTAATCTCTTCCAACAACTGTTAATTTCTCCCACTAAGGGATGAAAAAATGTGGGCAACACTTAACTGTAAACCCCTATCCATAAGAAGAGCAAAGAGGAGATACAGGAGCTAATTATTAGAATTACACATGCAATTCTGCATTTATCCAAAGATGCATATTAATTAGAAAGGAAAACACAATTCTTCATCCATGTATTGAGGTTCCTTTTTAAAACACAAAACCATGCTAAGCAGTAAATATGTTACATAAGAGTTAACAGTTTTACTAGTGTACAACATGAAGCATATACCTGATAATGTTAAATACATAGTATGCTTCAGCACAAACACATCCTTAATTGGTATAAGCCTTAAGTAATTGTTCTTGATTCATGATATACTAGTCAAATTGAAAAAAAGCTATAGCGGGAGTCAGTAGTTTAGCAGAAATATGTAGTACTAGAATAGTTAGAATAAACAAACTTCCTGTATTGTACTTATTTAACATAGGTCAGAAATTTGTTTATTGCCTCTATTTCAAGATATACAGTATAGAGTAAGAGGGACAATTTTTTTGCTAATTACTCTTAGATTAATGACAAAGAATTCACTGTTACGAAGTTAAACTCCTCCAACAACTCGGCCTCCAAGCCTGGAGGAAGGATGAGCAGGAGCTTTGTCCATGACAAGGGCCTTCAGAGGCATTT
>NC_087200.1:143837705-143918270 GCF_015104395.2 Macrobrachium nipponense | reverse complement strand
CCTTCAGAGGCATTTGTTTCTTTTTAAGGTATATCTTGACAGTAGGGCCAACCACTTCATTAATCCACTCAATAAAAAACTGCCTGGTTACCCATGTTTTACTGTTAGCTCTCCACGTCTTACTTCAATTATTTCAAAACCCTCAGGTTCTCTGAGTGGTAGAGAAGCAAAGGCTTGAGAACAAACGAATGGTTTCCTTCACTGGCTCATGACCTACCATTGACCTCTACTTTTGTAAGTGATGTACTCGTAGGTCCCATTTGGCCTTTTTCTTTCAAAATAAGCCAGTCCTATCACAATTGAACATTTGTTGGGAACAGAACCTTCAGGCTGTACCTAGTCCCTAAATTCTAACATAATTCTTAGCAGCATCTTTGTCAGAACTGTCTTCCTCCTCATGCCTTAGCGCCTTAGCACTCTGTGTATGCCACTGCTCCTCTTAAATTTCTCAAATCACCTATCACCCATGACTGTCTTCAAACACTTGAATGCTACCTGTATCAGCACTTGTTTCAAGGTTGGTTTTCAAGTATTGTAGTTGTCTTGCTTTTCACAATAATGGCTTCAGCAAAAATACCACTGGCTACTGTTCTTTGTTTATCCAAATTAGTAACAATTTCTCAACCAACTGAATTGTCTGAGACCTTTGTTTTATAACAGTTTTCACTCCCTTGGCAACATCAGCTCCTTTAGTGGCATAAAATACTGAAGAAATAGTTTTAGCATATGACAATCCTTAGCCATATCAGGGCCATAGAGACAACTTGCAGCTCTTGCTATGAATTTCTTCTTAAACTAAATTTTCTATAATTTTTTGTTTGTTTGCTATAATCTTTTACACGATCTAGCTGGTCATGTTTGTTTATCTGAAATCTGAACAAACTGGATGAAAACAGAGCTATTTTTTACTCAGCCAAAATCTTTAAAACCAGATTGTCTGAGTAATGAAGGAAAAAGAAAGTAAAAAAAAAAAGCAAGAGACCCTTCAGATGTTTTAGTGAGCAACCATCTGAATCACTCATTGTCAAGTAGGGAACTCAGAAAGGAAGGCTTGCTCATTACAACATGGTACTTATTAGTCAGTTACACCAGTTGGGATGGTCTACTATCAGTCAATGACAGATAAAGGCACATGTACTATGGAGTTTCTGTATTTGAGTAGAAACACAAAATGGATGTCTTTTTTTAACAATATTTCATATCAAACCTTCCACAATTTGGTCAGTATTATGCATGGGGAAACAATCAACTGAAATTATAATGACTATTTTATCCCTTCATAATTCATCTACATTCACGACATTTCAGATTATGTGTTTGTTAGAGCTAGCATTTAATCACTTCATTAAACGAAGAGAGGATACAAGACAAACAGCTGGAGGAGGCTCATTAAAACAAGTGACCCTAACTGTGGATTAAGCTGAGATGATGATGATGATGATATAAGCAAAACTTACTAAACTTCCTGACTCTGTAAATCTGACAAGTTCCCATTAAAATGAACTACAGCATCACTATACGTACAGCTAAAATTGCACTAGCAGCTATGACTAGGGTTTTATTAAATACAGATGCAAAGGAGTAAAATTACAAATGAATGGTATTCACTACCTCCATTCATGTAACGCAATCAGGTACTTCAAATAAAGTTTTGGTAGTCAGTAACTAAAATTGGGAGAACATGAAATTCCTTAACTATATATCTACTTGTTGCTTAAATTAAAATTTTTTCTTCAGTAATACTACCTACTGCTTAAATTAAAATTTTGTCTTCTGTAATACTACCTACTGTTAGCAGAGCAAAAAATTCTAGAGACATATCACTATGGTTATTCCTACACAATATACAAACCATCAGTCTTTACAATAGGAATATAGTACTTCAGTGCAGCTGGAGACTGGCTGTTGAACTTTAAACAAGGTGGTTAAAAGGTGGTGAAGTGTGTACTACAGACTATGGGTAGGAGAGTCATGCCCACCCAGTCGGTATGCATTCACTTTGCTACTGGCAAGTGAGAAAGAGAGAGAGATGTGCTGCTCTTTCCTCTGTGCCTGCCATTCAACTAAGTTTAACACATTTAGGCTGCACTTCAAGTTAGCCTAATTGTAAGTCAACTACAGTACTAAACTTCTCAGAATCTGCACATTATTATCAGTGACTTTCATATCCTAAATTTCTTATCTTCATAATTATTGCTATTAGTTTCTTATCATTTATTTTGATTGTAGAGGGTAGTGAGATGAATAAAATATTGAATGAATTTTGGCGATCACAGTACATTAATTTTGAAATGTTGCCGTTTAAACGTAAACAAAGCACACTGCATCACCGCCATCTATTAAGGAAAATGAACACTAAATTATTCGATAATGAAATAAACATTTTCTAGCATAGATAAAAGATTTGTGATTGCGCTTCTTACCTCTAGCATCAGCTGATCTCATGGATGGCAAATCAAATAGGTAAATACACAGTTACGTAAATTATAAATAATAATGTATCACCTGTCTTTGATTAAAAGTTTTGGCTTGGTAGAGCCTTCTCAAGTGGAATATTAGAAAAAAATATATTTATTCGTTCTAAGTTAATATCAAAAGCATATTGACTTCATATATTTTCATCACTAACAACTATTTTCATAAAAGATAAGGAGATATGGCATAAATATGACCCTAATCATGCTCCCTAAATATTAAGATAACTTTTAAATGATATTAAAGTTGCTGTAATTTCATTTAAAAGTTAGCTTAATAAATTACCCTTCAAAAAATAAATTGTTGGTAAAAATAAAGGAGTGTGTGAAGATTACAAATGTACAGTATATTTCTCTTCTTTCCCCCTTCTGACCAACCAATCTATTTTTAGAAGACTTCTCAAGCACTTTTCAAAAATTCTTGACTCTGAAATTCTTTTTCATAGACAAACAGTGCTTTTTATTTGGACTAATACAACTCTTATTTATGCTGTTGTCTTTACATATGTATTAAGCTAACTTTTAAATGAAATTAAAGTTAATGAAATATCATTTAAAATTTAGCCCAAAACATTACCTTTAACAAAGAAATAAATGGTTGGTAAAACTAAATGGAGTGTGTGAAGATTACATACGTTCAGAGAGAGAGAGAGAGAGAGAGAGAGAGAGAGATTAAGTAAAACTCATTGATCGCTAATCTGGCAACACTCCCCCTCCTATCTCATTCCTGACATATTTGACAGGTCTGGACTTCGAGCTTCTGGTGGAGTTAAAAAGAAAGACGGAGAACGAATTCTTTATAGTATGCATCATTTTGTCATTACAGTTATATTATTATTATTTGAAAATATTAATAAACATAGTACATACTACATATACATACCATAAAAATTCTCTCATCTCAGTAAGAGAGAGAGAGAGGATTAGTATTTTTATTATTTAATGTTATCCAATTTACACATAAAAGCTTGAAAACTTATAAATTGAATAAAAAAATTAAACAAACACTTGCAGGGTTTCTCCAGGATTAAAAAATGTTGTGTTTGCATGTCTGCGAAATACTTGGGTATGATAATTAATGTAGTGAAATACTTGGGTATGATAATTATGTAGTTACTCCAATGAAAAGTTCGCACTATAATGAATTTGCACAACTCGAATCACGTAAGATTGAGGTATTACTGTATTTCTTTGGACACTTCGGTAGAGGGAGCAATCAATGATCATCCTGTATGTGACTCGGAAGCTCCAAGAGAACAGTGTCACTCCATACTCGGGTTTCATAGAAACCCAGTGTTACCTCCACAAATTGGTAATATCATACCTCTATTTGACTTACCCCAGACACTCACTCAGGTAGAGAAAGCAACTGATTATCAATACAGTCAATCCCGCCCATTTGCAGTTCAGGATTTGCAGATTATTCTGTGGAACTTATCCCCAAATTATTCATGAAAATGTTAATTCGTAGATTTTTTGCTGAAAAATGTTCACTAATTACTGCATTTTCATGTTATTGTTGTAATTAAATCAATTTTTTATGATAAAAAATTATTTACTAATTTTCAAATAATAATAATGTAAAGAGCAAACTATCAGTAAAAATTTTTTTAATGCATATTAGATATTAAGGTACTGTATACAGTAATTAACTTCCCAGTGTTTTCAAACCATGAAGATTTGAGGAGGTAAGAGAACAGCTGAGCACCCTTACTATACCTGCCAGAAGCCAAGGGCCCTGCAGGTGTTTAACAGCCATGCAGGTCAGGGAAAGTGAATGTGATCACGCATGCCGTACAGAGCTATATATCTCCAGGCAAGCAGACCCTTTTTCGTGAATGTGAATGATGGCTGTCCCAAGGAGAGTGATCTTGCACACACGGGCTATCCTGAAGATTTGCTACGTCTTCTTGGAGGCCATGGCCTCTTCAAGTGAAGAAGACTGAACTGAATGAAGCCTTGGATTCCTCCTCGTCCCCAGAAACTTTGAGGGAAGACTTATGTGATTACATATTATTTTACATATTAGTTTTAGATTTTATTTTTATTTTCTGCATAGTGAAATAGTATGGGTGTTAGTCATTTGTGAAATGTATAAAAATCATGTTTAATTTTATGAGATGTTTTTATAGCAAAACATTATGTTTAAATGTCAACAGTGGAGCATGAATGGGAAAGATGCTTTGTTGTGGTTGTCAGGTGAGAGAGCTGTCCTAAGTTTAGATTGTATATTGTGGTAATAAGTCTGTTTTGTAGTTTTTTGTAGTTGTAAGCTAGATTACACATGAAGAACAGCATGAACAGGTGGGTAGATTGCATAATTGCAACATTTTTGGATGGGCTAGGCTAGGAAAGAAATTCATTACAATCCCAGGAAGCATCCATGGTCTCCTCTGAAGATCCCAACATATCAGCAGCATGATCTCTGAATAAGTTCTCTGAAGATCCGGGGGTGTGTGTCCTGATGAAAAATCCCTAGAGCTTTTCCAGGTCACGGAACCCCTGGACTATTCTTGGCAAGAGTGAAGCCTTTACAGAGCCCCAAGACCTACTTTCAAACAGTTGAGGATACAACTGGCCCAATCCTAGAACCGAACCTGGAGTGTAAGCTTTGTAGGAGGGCTGTGTTGGGACATGGCATCCCAGTCAAAAAACCTTCTGTCTGACTTGCAGCTCAGGGAGTAACCTCAAGAGGCTGACGGGACAGGTCAGAGGGCCCAAGCACCTTTCTCTGACCTGCTAGAGCTGAACCCCTGACAAAGGAAGAAAGTTGTATTAGCTCATCAATCTGCAATAACGATGTCTTCATGGGTCTAAGAGAGCGAATCCGCTCATGCTAACGTTGGGGGGGCCTATCTAGAAGGCCCCAACACAGTGCCGTGGGCTCAACCCCCCACCCACCACTTTCTTGCATGAGAATGGTGCCAGATCCCAGTAAGTTGATGCAAACCCACAGGTAAGTTCACATGGAGAGGAAGTTTTCCTGCCAAGTCTTTGTCTTTAGTGGCCTCGGCCTACAGGAAGACTACAACACTTGAGGAACAAGGTTCTATTATGCTCGAGTTTGTCCCGGAACTCATAGCAAAGACTCTCAAGTTACACAGTTCCATCTAGTACGTAACTGGCTGGTAATGATTGTAACAAGATATTACAGACAGTCGCCGGTTATCGGCAGGGTGTTGATAAGCGAAAGCTGCCATTAACGGGAACTCGGCAATTTATGGTGCTTATGGCACTGACAACTGGTTAATGGTGCCTCTGTAAGGTATGTTATGGCACCATAACAATTATTGGCATCTTATGGTGCAGATAACCAGAACATGGCGCATTATGGGGCCATAAATGACTGAATTTGTGGCGCTGGACAAGTGCCATTAAACCAGATTGCCATTGACCGAGTCCGCCAGTAACCGGGGACTGCCTGTACTGTGTTCAGTTAGAGGGCTACCGTACTATCTTCAGAAGACTTGACTTCTTAGGCCTGAGTGTTGATGACACTTCATTAGTAAGGACTTGGCTAGGAAGTTTTCGAGAACTATCAATAAGCAGACCTTACAGCCAACATGTAGCCTGGAGTTCGTTCCAAGTACCTTAGGTGGATAGAGGCATAGCCCGTCCTCACACTCAGGAAGAACCTGTCGGTTTTACGAGTATTAAGACAAAAAATGGTCTAGGCTGTCCACTTTCACATCTACCTTCACTTTCTCCATGTCTCCTGTGGTGGCTACTCAATAAGTTTTGTAGCTCCCCAAGTGCCCATGGTGGACATTTTGCATTCCGCCTAAGGTGTTTGGTGGCAAAGAATAAATGTGAGTGGAGGGAATGGCAACCCCCCCCCTTTGCCTTTTTTTATCTATCCTCTCTTACAGAGAAAGGCAAGTAGCCATCCGTCACATGCTGGTTGGGCAGGCGATGCAGACGAGCCTACATAACTGAGTACATGGTCTATAATCTTAGATAGATTAGCAAATGCAAGTCCTCCCCTCTCTCTAGCAAGGGGAGAGAGAAGCTGAAGATAAAACAATCGTTGGTTATCTAGTTCTATTGTGTCCAATGTTCTGGGTTCATCCAAGCCTTTTTCAAAGCAGTTTTGTTAAACACACATTACATAACTTTCAAAGGTTCAGAAGTCTGACAGTTGAACAGGTCCTTCACACTTTTATTCAATATGTCAGAGGATGAACTCCTTCCTTTGCTTTCATATGACCAGGAAGGAGGCCCAGGTGAAGCAAACTACCAATCAGTTCAGAAGCTTACTCAGAATCCTCCCACAAAGGAGGTAAGTTTTCCTACTGTAAAGACTGATGATTTGTATTGTGTAGGAACAAGTAAATTTTAAAAGTAATTTGTATTTTTCCTAACTATACAAACCTGGGGTCTTTTACAAGTTAAATGAAAACCTTAAGCCATCCCTCATTCTGCTCCCTGTGCCAAAAGGTAAAGTGAAGGGGCACCAACTGGATGGGTGGGATTCCCACCCGTAGTCGGTAGTTAACTACATATGGCTGGTCTCCAGCTGTGCTGAAGTATATTCCTTTTGTAAAGACCTCAGGTTTGTATAGTTAGGAAATGTGTAAAATATTTTTAAAATTTATTTTAGTGGAACTACTAACGCTCTTTGCTGTGACAATATTTTAGCAATTATTGTATACATATGTACAAAGTGTAATTTATGTAATATTTTATAAGTTCATGAATCTTCCTTCAAACCAGTGAACAGAATATTCTTCATGTATTTCCATTGTTGTCTACATATAAACATCTGAACATAATAATGATTTCTCAAAACCCCTTAATATTCAGCAACTGCATGATACCCAACTAAAGTAAGGTCTCCATATCTGGAACAAACAATATGAAATGAATGACACAGACTGTTTCTACACTATGCTATGTTGATCAATGTCATCTCTCAATATCAAAATATTTCAATTGTATATACTTTTCAAACACAATACTGTTAATTACTTCTGGCAACAAATAAATACTGCACTATAAATTCACAAACGGATATGGGTAACAAGGAAATTACATTTCAAGTCAAGAAAGAATAAAGCAATGTTCATCTCCAAAAGAAAATACAGCAATATAAAAAAACCCACAGAATATTTAAAAAAAGATGGTGAACACAATTAAAAGATGCAGATGCACCATTTAATTTAAAAAATTATACATAGAACATTTAACATGAAAAATAATCAAGAGTATGAACATAAATTCAAAGATTGAATCTCCACTATCAAGAGTTAGAAAATAAATTCAAATTAATCTCCACTGTGTTGAAAATATGAGTAACATGTAAAACTTGAATAAGTGAAAAAAAATCAGTTGTTTTGAAAAATAATAATGAACAAAACTATAGTTCATAGCATTCATGTGTTTTGCAGTAAACAATTTGTTGCTATCAATACCTAAGTAACAAATTTCCTTTATATGGGGTAAAGGACTATACTAATGTAGGTATAGGAGTAGTTGGCTAATTCCATGAGAGTGCAGATACGTACTCTAAGTTCTAATTTTAACAACAAACAGAAAGGAAATTCTGTAAATTCTTACTTCAATGTAAATGCCAACAAGATAGCATTAGGATCACAACACTATTTGAAGTACGTACAATAATAGAGACAAAAGGTTTCATATGATGGCACACTTTCCATGACCTTTTCTTTGTCTTGAGTGGGAATGTTATGACTTAAAAGTAGGTTATACAGTCCTAGTCTTTACAGTAAATCTCTATTCCATTTCATGGAATACAGTCCTAGTCTTTACAAAGAATCACTATTCTATGAATACAATCCCAGTCTTTACAGTGAATCACTATTCCATGAATACCGTTCCAGTCTTTACAGTGCATCACTATTCCATTTCAGGGAGGGGATGGTTTTTGAAATTTTAAAGATTGCAATACACTCCCCGAATGCCTGACCAGCCCGAACTACATCCCCATAGATTTACCCACAAAGTGGGTAATTTTAATTGTCAGTGCTACCAACACTGCAAGTAAAAAAGTCCACTGAGTTACCTGTGTTACCGTTGGTAAATACCAGCCGCCAGAGGCCTGCCTACAATTCCTATTAGTTCGCCTTGCTGTGAGGAAGTACCCCACATCAGGCGAACTTTTTGGTCTTAGTCCAACCCCCATTAAACATTTTTGGTCTATGAATACTGGATTACGACCTTGGCGTTTTTATTTTGAATACGCTTCTGGTGTTTATTCGGTTTGACCTGAATTTGGATAGTCTCCTGGTGTCAACCTGGCTTGATATTGGACTCTAGATGGATAAGCTATAAAAAGAAACATCATCAGCCAACATCTGCTTCATCTACTGCTGTGACGTCCGAGCAATCTGCTGGTGAAGATGTCGGCGCTCATTGGTCCAGTACATCATGCAAGCAAAGGATGAGTACTCTCAAACATGACAGGCATTCTGTATGCATTACATGTAGGAAGGTTCAGTGTAGCGCCAGACAAAGGTGTGACGAGTGTAAGGATTGGTCTTTAGAGCAAATGGGAGATTACTTAAAGCACAGGAAATTGTTTGCTTCCAAGAGTAAGCATAGGTCGGGAGCAGAATCACAGTCAGTAGATAAAGAAGCTCTAGAGTCAGAGTTGTTTAGGAAGTTAGAAGACAGGTTGTCATCTAGCATGTCTAGTTTATTTTCCAATTTCCAATTTGCTCAAAGTAAGGATATTAGTAGTTTGAGCAAGGATATTAGTAGTAAGTGTAAGTGGTTCTAATCGTTCTCTTTCAGGCCCCCTGCCTATTCCAGAACCAGCCCTAATGGGTGCCGGGGGTCATGGAGTCTGCAAGCCCCGAAGGTAGGATCTGCCGGCCTTCCCGGCACAGAGCAGGCAGTATTGGCAGCAGAATTTCCCCTTTCCCCTCGGGTGGTAAGTTCGGAAGTTTTGGGTCTAGCTCAGACGCAGACAAGTAGGGATAACTGCTTAGGTAGCATGCAGAAAGACAAGTTGAAGGGGCAGGTTTCTTCAGTTTTGAGTTCAGTGTTGGTACCAAGTATGACAGGTTCATCATTGGATCCTTCTGAGGTTTTGTTTTCTGCTTCGAAATCTCTTCGACAGAAGACTTCTAAGTCTGTAGGTGGTAGTGTGGATGTGGTTTCGGTATCGGGTAACGAGATGCTGGATAGTACTCCTTCATCTTCAAAAGTTCCTTCTCCCTCAGTGGATAATTTGCATTACATTTTTGGTGGCGGTAATTTGGATGACCAGGGTATTAATTTAGCTGAATATAATGCTAATTTATTAGGTTTGTCTCAAGGGTACATACAGGTTATTAGTGAGACAATGTTTCCATTTAGGATTTTCTAATATTCTCGATCATGTAATGAATTTCCCAGTTTACTAATGAGCTTTACCAAGGGGGGAACAGATTCGGTTTATTTTCTTTCTCTAAAGACTATGGCTTCTTCTTCTTCAGTTTCTTCTGCTTCGGATCCTTCCCTTCCAACTTTGCATTCTAAACCGTCTTCTAGTGTCCTAAAGCAATCAGTTTTTTCAAGTCTCTTTTCAGAGTTTTTCTCGGAATCTTCATTTGCGCAGCCCATTTCTATGTCTTCAACCTTAGCCCCTTCCACAGTTCAGTCAGGTTCGCAGACTTCTTACTTACATGCTTCTCATGTGGTTGCGGAACCTCCCGCAAAGACGTATCCACATCCTATGATGGGTTTGAGATGCAATATCTGAGTTGCGGTTCATGCAGGGGCTTTCGTTATGAGTGATTTGGTTGCGTCATCGTCGAAAGTAAGAGTCTCGATTGTATCCGCAGTCCCTCTTTTCACTAGAGTAGATGGCAATCTTCATTCAGTGATTCCGATGGGTTCCGCAGTCTGTAGCATACCTGTAGAGGCACTTTTGAGTGCAGTTCCAGTTGGTATGTTCTCCACCTGCCCAACTTCTGCGGTGGGCACTCCGGTGGTTACTCCGAGCGTGGCTTCTTCCCGTTTTCCTCCTCCTTCAACTTCTTTCTCAACTTTCCCTCTGGGTTTGTATGTTCCTCTGTCTAAGGTGTGCAATTTCAGTTCAGATTTGGTTCTGGTTTTTTTGGGAGCAATTACTCCACCTCCATTTATCAATGTGACTACTGCTCTGGATATCCGTCTGGATGGGTTTGTGTTGAGCCTAGGTTAGGTGGACTAGGTGTTGCAGCTTCTCTGCATTTAAGTACTGGTTTAGTTCGCCCAGGTACATTAGGCTCAGGCATTACGTCTGTCACAGAGCGGTGGTGGGTTTGAGCAGCCGAGTGCGGCTGGCTCAGCTGTTGCGTCATTGTCTCTTGATGGTGCGGGTCTTGTGCAACCAAGTGCGGTTGCCTCAGGTGCAGGTGTGCTGGGACCAGGTATGTTGCGCGTGGAGTTAGCGCATCCAGGGGTAGCGGGTGAGGCTGCTCAGGGGTTCCGCCATCATCTGTTGGTGGTGCAGACCTTGCGCAACTGAGTGCAGTTGGTTCAGGTGTAATGGGACCATGTGTGTTTGGTATTGAGCTGCACATCCAGGGGTAGCAGGTGCAGCTGGCTCAGTTGTTGCATCACCGTCTCTTGGTGGTGCGGGTCTTGCGCAACCAAATGCGGTTGGCTCAGGTATGTTGGGACCAAGTATGTTAGGTTTTGGGTTAGTGCATCCAGGGTAGCAGCTTCTGTATCATCGAGTGTAGCTTTTGTAGGTGGTCATCCCGTCTACTTTCATGTTCCAATTTGGTCAGACCAGCCTGATAGAGAATGTTTCTTGGAAGAGGAAGAGCCAGTTCCAGATGAGTTTTCTCCGACTAATGAGAGCAAATACAAATGTATGGTGGATTTCGTCCATTCCCTTTATCCACAGTCCAATGCTTTGGAGGAGCCTGTTCAACCAAATCAGGCGATGTTTGAGCTGCTGTACTCAACCAAGCAAGCAGCTACTCAAACATCTAGTAAGCTGGTCTGGTTTGGCCGGGTCGAGCAGGCTTTGAGAGAGGTGGACACTAGGTTAGGTTCTCTCATCGGGTCACATAGGTAGGATTCAACCTTGCTTCCTAATAAGAGGGGTTTTACGGGGTAGCGGGTAACCCTTCTTCAGATGTCAGAGTTCCTCTCAACGAATTTGTTGAGGGTCTTCTTTCGCAGGTTCCGTCATCAAACAGGTTGGTAGCGGTCACGTCACTCGAGGCATGTATTTTAGAGGACACTTTCTGCAGCCAGTCAGAGGCTTTGTCTCACTCTATGTGGATATTGTTGGATTTGATGGGGTTTCTGAAGCAGGATGGGTATTCTCCTTCAGATCTGGTGCTGTTTGACAATCTTAGCACTTCATCTCAACGGGGTTGGCATACCAAGCTACTATTTCAGCTGGATGCACCACTTTCTTTGGTAAAAACAGGAGGGACTTCTTTCTGAACCATCTGACTCTGCACTATCCTGATATTCACAAGAGGGTTCTGTTGACGGTGCCTTTTGCGCTTTGTAACAGTTTCTTCAGGGAGGAAGAATTTTCTGCAATGGTTAATTTTGTGTTGTTGTCTTCGGCAGTAGAGTTGCATCGAGCTATGATCCGTGTTGTCGCTCAGGGATCAAGATCCCCTAAAGGTTCCAGGATGTCATCTCCAGGTAAGCGTTTCAAGTCCCCTATAAGATCGCTGAAGAAGGTTCACTTCACTTCTAAGGGTTTGGCTTCTGTTCCTTCTTCAATACCTGCTTTGTCCAAGAAGGGTTTTCGGAGATAGGAGATATTTTCCATCACCGGTACCAGTAGGGGGTTGTCTTGCTTCTTTCTCGAACATCTGGAAGGAGTGGGGCACAGAGAATTGGTAGTGGAGGTGTTGTCGAAGAACGGGTACAGAGTCCCTTTTCATTCTCATCCTCCTCTGTCTGACTTCCCGATTCACATTCCCAGCTATTCCCCTTCTTCCATCAAAGGGATAGCGTTAGCAGTGGAGATTCAATCCTTGTTGGAGAAGTAACAATAGAGCCTGCTCCTCCTTCACCGGGATTTTACAGCCGAGTCTTTGTTACCACAAAAGCGGGAGGGTCTGGGAAACCCATTATTGATCTTTTGGGTCTCGACCGACTGGTAGCGTTGACGAAGTTTCATATGGAAACCTTGCAGTCGGTGCTGTAGTCAGTTCGAAGAGACGATTGGATGGTTTCAGCGGACCTCAAGGGTGCATACATCCAGGTTCTGATTCATCAGAGATCAGTGTCCTCGGGGGCGAATGGAGTCTGGTACAGGAAAAGGTGCAACATCTGTTAAGGAGGTAACCAGCGACTATGGATACTTTTCCCCAGTAGCGGACCCCATGTCGTGTGGGACAGATGCAATGGTGCACTCCTGGGACAATCTTCAGGTGTATGCTTTCCCTCCTTTCGGTCTGATACATTAAGTACTGGTCAGACTCGGGAGCAGTACCAACATGCAGATGACCCTGTTGTTGTTGTTTGAGATTAAGCTGGCCTTGTGCCAGCACGGGCTCTTGATCGTAGAGCAGCCCATATTTAATGATGACCCTGATGCTCCTTTCTGGCCCCAAAGACCTTGGCTTCCAGAACTTCTGGAAATGTTGACAGAAGCTCCAGTACTCCTTTCAGAGAGGAAAGATTTTCTCAGACAGCCGCACTTCCATTACTTCCATTGGAACCTCCTCGTGCTGAAGCTAGCTGCTTGAAGAGCCCAGTGAGCAGCACGTCATTCAGGACTCTCTAAGGCAGTGGCTCGACAACTGTCTTTCTGTCTGAGGAGATCAGCAAGAAAACTTTATCAGGCTAGGTGGGCTATGTATCGTATCTGGTGCTGATAGGTGGGGTATAGCAGTTCTCTTCCAACTGTTGCTAAAGTGGTAGATTTCCTCTTATTCTTGAAGAAAGGAAAGAACTTATCGTATTCAACAATTGCTGGTTACAGGTTGATGCTCAGTAGCACTTTCCGATTTCACTTGCTGGAACTTGCGACCAGTAGGATTTTACATGATATTTTAAGATAATTTAGAACAGAACTTCTGGTTATTCTGCTTCAGGCCTCCTCGTGGGATTTAGTGGCTGTGTTAAAACTGTTGGGGTCTTCAGGTTTTGAACTTTTAGAAGTGTTATCGTCAAGAGAGTTAACTAAGAAGGTCTTGTTTTTAGTTGCTCTCGCAGCGACAAGGAGGACGGGAGATTTAAGCAGTGGCAAGGATGATATCTGTTTTTTGGGGCAGGGTACTTCTCTCTCATATTTGCCAGAATTGTAGCAAAATCAGAGTCAGAATTGAATCCCCTACCGAGAGCATTAAAAGTTTGATCATTAGCGGATTTTGTAGGAGGCAACGAGTCGGAAATGCAGCTGTCCAGTGCAAGCTCTCAAAGCTTATTTGTCTCGCACGGAGAAACTTTTACCTTATCCTAGGATCTTACACGTATTTGTTTTTCCTAGGAATCCATCTTGCCCTATTTTCAAAAATGCCATTAGTTTCTTTAAGGGAGAAGTTATCACTCAGGCATCGGATGGTTCTTCATCCTTTTCAGAGCCTTCTAGTTGTTCTTCACGTCCAAGAGCGCATAGTGTCCAGGGGATGGCTGCTACTTCAGCTTTTTTAAGGAATTTTTCAGTGTTGGTGATCTTTGCAGCTACTTGGAAGTTGGTGCCAGTTTTCACGTCTTTTTATTTGAGTGATATCCAGTTTTCTTCAGAGAAGGGTACTCGTTAGGTCCCTTTGTTGCAGCCAATGCAATTTTATAATTATTATAATTTAATTAGGGTGTAGGGGTTTAAGTACGAGTCAATGGTAGCTTAGGTCCCTTACAGTCTCTGTAGCTTAGGATTCATTTTAAGTGTTCTCTTATGTCCTGGAAGCTAGGCAGATCCCAATCTTCAGGTGAAAACGTATTCATCTCTTGGGCAGTTTTCTACATCAGTGAACAGCTGAGAACTTGAAGGACCTGCTCACTCAACTTCTCCTCCATCATGAGAGGCTAGATAGCCACATGGGAGGCTTCAGTTCCCCTCCATACATGTGAGGTAAAGAATACCACACGGGAGGCAATTAACCCTAAGATGAGACCTTAAATACGAGACTGATGTTGAGGTACTCTCTCCGCAAGCATCCTCACCTACCAAGTTCGACAACTAGGTGAGGTTACATACTTTTATGCATGGTGGGTTGATATTGAGTTACCTGCTTATGTTCTGTTGCCAGGTCAGGCTGAATTAGATTGATCCCACCTCTAATTAAGTGTTGTTAATCGGGCTAATTCAGGTGTTCAGGGAGTGTACTGCAATATGAAGTTTTCATAGTAAAAACTAATATTGTATTACTTACATGAACACCTGAATGATTCCCACCCTCCTCCACTATTCAATTTTGAAAGTTAATTGACTCAATTGAGGAGGCAGGCCTCTGGTGGCTGGTATTTGCAGCAGCATTGCCAACGATAACACAGGTAACTCAGTGGACTTTTTTACTTGCAGCGTTGATAGCGCTGACAGTTAAAATTACCCACTTTGTGGGTAAATCTGTGGGGATGTAGTTCGGGTTGGTCTGTGACCAGGGCTAATTCAGGTGTTCAGATAAGTATTACAATATTAGTTTTATTATTATGAACACTTAATGTCTAAAACTAAGTACCATATGAAGTCCAACAGTATTACAGTTACTGGTGACCCAATACTGTACTGAAAGGTAAAATTACTTATTTATTTATAAGATTAAATCCCTGACAATGGGCAGTACACTTGCAGTATACATGAAAGCCACTGGTAGTTACTGCATACTGTACATAAATGCAGTCAAAATACACATCATGCCTCCATGGAGATCCTCAAGTTATATAATTCTCTTATTTACTAACAAACAAAACACCACAAGGATAGTAACAGTTTACTTTATACATACATACTGTATATGCTTGGCATATTTTTCTTCAAAGCCTAGAGCCCTTGCACTGATTGTAAATTATTATTATTATGAATTATTGTCTAAAAATTGAATATGCAGTCAGGTCTATCTGCATCCTTCAGTACTCCATACTTCTGTATATATTATGACCTTGGAAGATTAATTACTGAAGCCGCTAATTTCACGTCTGTTATTCTGCAAATTTTCCAACATCTTAGCTTTCCCACTTCTTAAGAAGATATCTAAAGGCATTGGGGTTAGAACATAATACATCAACAAATCACATTATACATGGCATTCTTTGACCAGATGAAACTGACGATTGGTTATAAGGCTACACACAATTGAGAACATCACCTTCTCAAGGGGCAGTGCCCTAACAATATCTGTAAAATTGATGAGCATCTTGAGATCTAACTTCCTATGACCTTCAAATCTCAGCTAGGACTCTCAAAAGATGAAAACATATTCTTCATCACTAAACAGCAGTGAAAGGTTTTTGGAAAACTCTGTTACCAAATGGAAAAATTTGACCATGTATGGTGCTAAAATGAAAGCCCAAATGCTTCTGTATATTTTCTTCCTGGTCATAATTATGTGTACTACAAAATCACTCACCACTTAGAGAAATTTTGCCTCTCATTAACATAATATTTTGAAACCAGTCATCAAAAGCTAACAATATACCTCTCTTGGAAAGCTACATATATTATGAAATGGACACATTTCACTTCATCCTGAAACATCAACACAATTACAGCTAATGTGAATACACTACAGTATAATGGATAACAATGGGATCTTTTGAAACATCCGTATTTAAGTCAATCCTATACTATTTTTGGTATAACTAGTTTGCTTGACTTTGGATTCCATGTCTTTGTAACCAACTAAAATGACATTTCAAAGAGCTAAGAATTTGTTATAATACAACAAACAAAAACATAATTACATGTTATATTACACTACTTTATACAAACTGCATATATATATATATATATATATATATATATATATATATATATATATATATATATATATATATATATATATATCATACATATATATATATATATATATATATATATATATTATATATATATATATACATATATATATATATATATATATATATATATATATATATATATATATATATATATATATATAAATAAAGGTAATGCCACAGAGTAAAATAAAAACGAGAACTGCTAGAGATCTTTCGGTCTTAACGGCCCTTTACTAAAGGCAAGACTAATCAAATAATGAAACACATTACAGGTAAGCATATATACTAAGTGAACATTACAGGATTAACAAACTAAAAAATCCCTTTGGGCTAGATTAATCTAGCCCATTTTTTTTTAACTGGACCTATTGTTTCTGATCAGTTTTGTCTTTTTAAAGGGTCGTTAAGACCGAAAGATCTCAGGCAGTTCTCATTATTCATTTCCTCCGTGCATTACCTTTATACATAGAATCACGTCTTATTTATTTTGTGTCAGTTATTCATATTATTAATATATATATATATATATAGATATATAATATATAGATATATATCTATATATTATATATATATGTATAATATATATATCTCTCTATAGCTATATCTAATCATCGCTCTCTATATATCTATATTATAAGATCACAATTTGCAATTTGACTTATTATCATTGTTTCAGACAGAATCACATAACAATATTTACAAAATCTTCAAATTTATAAAAACTTGCAATGTCATAAAATAATGTACATAACAGTACCTGTTCTTCATATCACTATGCCGGGACATTACCCTATACGTAATAACATTTATGGACAATAAGTATATGACTTGCTGTAGAGTGTTATATTACATAAGATTTTATAAGAAATTAGTAAAGTAAATGTTAACATAAACAGTATTTACAACTTCTTCCATAAATATATCACAACCAATGAAAGGCCAAGACGAATAGGTCCATTTAAAAGGATACTGTCAAGGAAGAGCCAAGCCAAGATACAGGGTAGCTGAAGACCCAATGTTGTCAGAAGGAAAGCCATCAGCCAGGTGTTGCATCGATTTCTGTTTACATCCAAACTGAGAAAAAAATGACTAGAGATGAAACCCACTGTTATTTGAATTGTAATTTTTATATCTGTAAACAATTAATTGGCTATTCCTAATTATTGAGTTGTCATGTCAAGGAAAAAGTGTCTCCATTGCTTAACTGTAACAGCAACAATAATAAAAGCAATCCTGTATTTGATTTTGCTCATTCTGCTATGTGATTAGTCAAATGTTTCTAATTTTTAACATACAATGTTGCTGTACTTTGCTTTTGTGAGAGTTTGCCTTTGCATTTGATTTATAATTAATTCTGATTTGCTGTTAAAACTACAGTATATAAAATATTTGCAGCTGATGATGGGTTAAGAGTATGTACATAGAAACCCCAAAGCTTCCTGAGAATAGAGTTGAAATGGAAAGTTGGATACTATTACTAAATGTCCTGCAGTTATATACGATGAGAGACAGCTACAAGGAAATGCGAGATATCAAAAGGATGTAGTTTTTCTGGAGAAAATATTATTTATGAACTTGGCCCCAAATGATGCATCCTTACATTCAAATTTATGATTGATTTTTCTGTTACTGCATTCCAATAGTAATTTTTAAAATTTTTCAATCTTTCATAAATGGAGAGATGAACATCCATTGATGGGTATATTACACCTAAGTTGCAGTGTAACCTCATTGTTCATAAAGAAGTATTTTCATAAAGAAGTATTGACTCAGTGTTGTGGTAAGGTGTGGGCTGTCTGTAAAATTTACTCCTTGAAGTGAATCATTTCTAGTGTTTCTATGACACATTCTACTCTGGCTCTACTGGGCATGATCATGCCAAAAGGCAAGAGTAGACTGATCAGTAATGGTAAGTCTGGCTCCTAATATACAAGGTACTTGTCAGAACTAGTCAGTACAAGTACAGGATGCATGAAGGACTCTGATTTGTGAATAAAATCTAGTATTACTCTGATTGGCTGGTGAGATATCCTCATAAGTTAAAGCCTTTTTTCTATGGTTACGCTGCTGCAACCTTGCTGAGTGGCAGGGACGGTAAAAATACTCAGCCACTGGTATTTCTTGGAATGCAGTACTTTGATGGGATGACAGGAAGCTATCGATTTCTTGACCAGGCTGGAGGTGCTCACACCCGGGAATATTTGTTCCATTGTCTCTTTCAGTGTTGAGGTTATGGTTAGGTGCAATTCTTGCTATATCCTGGTTGAAAAGGGCACCAGATGTTGATGGGCAAGAAGAATGTTTTCACTGACTAGGACGCCTCTAACAACCATAGGTGTCACAGATTTGGAGCCCTTCTAGATATTTCAGTACTTTATTCATCACTATCATTCTTCCTGCCCACCAACATCAGTCACACTTTTACTGGGACCTAACAAATCCACACCTGATAATGACTCCAATATCAAAAGAGATGACAGAACAAGCATTCCCGGACATGAACACTACCATCTCAGCCGAATCAATAGGTGTCTGTTGACTAATCTGAATATTTGCAAGGAAATACCTGTGGTTGCATCATCACTTCATACCTGCTGCTCAGTAAGGCTGAAGTAGTGTACACTTAAAAAGCTAGGATTTGGCTTATAAGGAAATCTCGCCTGCCAATCACAGGGCAAGATTTTATTCTCGGTAAGTCAGTGACCAGCCAGCATCTGCCCCATGCCAACCACCTTGTAAGCATGGAATCAGAATCATTGTCACAGACCAGTCCATTCTCTTGAATTTTGGGGTGATCACGCTCATTAGCACTAAGTAGAATATTGTTTAGAAGTGCAAGAAAAAATTTGCCTCAAGGAGTAAAATTTATAGAAAACTCACACCTTATTTTAATACTGTCTCAAGATTTCTTTATGAATATCAGTTACTATGCAACTTGGATGTAATATATCCTTTTTTCTGTTATAAGAATTCCAATCAATTAATTTCTACCTATCTATTTATGAAAGAATGATAAACAGAGGAGTTCCTGTTAGAATGCAGTAACAAAAAGCAATCATATGAAGAGTGAAAAAAAACTATACAAACTGAATGCAGCAATCACATTTAACTCCACTTTCTAGAAGGATGATATTCTGCTTAAATAATAATAATAATCTGTGCAGCCAGTCCCCGGATTTGCATTCTCACAATTTGCAGACTCAGCAATTCAGGGAATTTTCTTTGGAACATATCTATAAATTATTAGTGGGAAAACTCACCCCATTTACAGATATTTTCATACAGCAATAATCTGCGTTTTCATACTGTTTTTGTGACAAAAGACTGTACTGTACATAGTATACATTTTATGATAAAATAATGATTTACAGTATACTTTATTTTCAAATATAACTAAGTTTAGTAAGATTATGCATATGTAATAAGTATGTTTTTTTATGATAAAGAAATTATTTATTAATTTTCAAATATACATATTAATATAAACACAGCAAAACATAAATTCATTATAGAAAATATAGTGAATTAGTAAGATTTTAGTTCAGTAAATCTTTCTGATAATTTTCTGTCTACATTTAGAGGTGGGGATGAAGGTGAAACTGTCATCATAAAAAAATAGGGTTACCACCTGGCGAGGTTCTCTCTCTCTCTCTCTCTCTGCGATAGATATTTTATGCATATGTAACATAAATGTCTATTTGTTTTTTATACTGTAGTTTTATAGATTAACTTGATGTTACTTTGTTATTAATTTTTTCATATTTTCCACGCTATAATTACGACATTTATGAATTTCTATAGTAAATTATGTAAAATTTTAAACAATTACTATATATCATTCTCACTCTTCTTCGAAAACTTGTAGTGAGGCAAGTGAGGGGTGGTGGTAATTAAACTATCAATTTATCTTGACATATTGACAGCAAAGGGTAGAAAGTGTTGCCCACGTGGTGGTCAAATAGTATGTTGCTCACTTGGTCAAAAAATAGCCAAGAAGGATACTGAAAAATCTCTCTCTCTAATGACAAAGGAATGTGAGATGGATGGATGGGTAGATAGATGGATGGAAAGGGGGAGTGGTTGATAGAAAGATATTCTCTCTCTCTCTCTCTCTCTCTCTCTCTCTCTCTCTCTCTCTCTATATATATAATATATATATATATATATATATATATATATATATATATATATATATATATACACACACACAGTGGTACTTCAAGATACGAAAGGCTCAATTACGAAAAACTCGAGATACGAAAGCTAATACGAAAAATTTTACGGCTCTACATACAAAAATTGCTCAAGATACGAAAGGTTGTTGCTGTAAAGTCCGAGATTTGCCCGGACCATCAATAACAATTTTGAAACTCGCGCAACGCCAACTGAGTAGACTCGCCACCATCCTCCTGCTCTCCCATTGGTTCCTGATGCTAGTCACCGCCATGAGATCCTTCTCTCATATTAGTCAGCATCTTTCCCATCATGCATCTACTACGTAGCGGCGTGCCTCAGCCACTCAGTAGCAGCATCGTTATCGTACGCACGCGGTATTCGTTCGTTCTAATGATTTCGTTGCAGTATACGTACTTTATCGTGTTGTGTGAAAACTTTACTCCATACTTATACATAAATTACATACAGTATATACGTAGTCATGGGTCCCAAGAAAGTTGAAATTCACAGAAAGAAGACGATACTCTCTTTGGATACGAAGATGGAGATTATCAATAAGTATGAAGCTGGTATGCAATTGAGTGTGATCGCCAAGGAATATGACCGAAATCCGTCGACAATAGGCACCATCCTTAAGCAGAAGGATGGCATCAAAGCAGCTACACCTTCCAAGGGCGTCACTATTTTGTCCAGCAAGAGGACCCACGTGCACGACGAGATGGAAAGGCTTCTTCTTGTCTGGATAAAAGACAAAGAAATCGCTGGTAATATGATAATGGAGACGGCAATCTCCCACAAGGCCAGCGCTATTTTCGGCGATTTGATCGCCCAGGCCGAAGACGACGGAGGAGAAGGGACATCAACACCAACCCCAGAGTTCAAAGCTTTGCATGGGTGGTTCGAGAAATTCCGTAAACGGACTGGCATCCATTCGGTGGTGAGGCATGGGGAGGCTGCCAGCTCGGACACGAAAGCGGCCGAAGCCTTTAAAAAGACGATTGACGAGATGATGACCAAGGAAGGCTACAGTTCTCAGCAAGTCTTCAACTGTGATGAGCCTGGCCTTTTTTGGAAACAAAGGCCTCGTCAGACGTACATCACGGAGGAAGAGAAGAAGCTACCCGGGCATAAGCCTATGAAAGACAGGCTTACGCTCTCACTTTGTTCCAACGCTAGGGGGGATTGCAAGGTGAAGCCCCTACTGGTGTATCATTCCGAGACTCCTCGTGCCTTCAAGGCCCACAAAGTGCTTAAGGAGAAGCTTCCAGTGATGTGGAGGGCTAATGCGAAAGCCTGGGTAACGAGGCTTTTGTTCACGGAGTGGGTAAATCTGTGTTTCGGCCCGACAGTGAAGAAATTCTTGGAAGAGAAGCGCCTCCCTCTGAAATGTCTGCTGGTGTTGGACAATGCCCCTGCCCACCCTCCTGGCCTCGAGGAAGATATCATAGTGGAGTATTCCTTCATCAAGATTCTTTATCTTCTGCCTAACACCACCCCTCTCCTCCAGCCCATGGACCAGCAAGGGATGTCGAACTTTAAGAAGCTTTATACGAAACATCTGTTCAAGAGATGTTTCGACATCACCGATATCACAAACCTCGAGGACCTTGAGTGAATTTTGGGAGGAGCATTTCGATGTTGTGATATGCATCCGACTCATTGACCAAGCTTGGCAGGAGGTTTCGTGGCGAACCTTGAATTCCTCGTGGAGGAAACTCTGGCCTGATGCCGTATCCGCCCGAGACTTCGAGGGATTCAACGTGGGCGAAACTGGTGCTGCAGATTCAGAAACAGTTGACGATCCTGAAACTGTTTTGCAACCAGATCTTAACGAGATCGTTGCACTCGGCAAGTCCATGGGGCTGGTCGTCGACGAGGACAACATCAACGACCTTCTCAAGGAGCACCAAGAGGAGCTTACGACAGATGACCTGAAGGAGTTGGAGGCCATGCAACATAACGTCGTTCAAGAGTTCTCTAGCAGCGGGGAGGAGGAGGAGGACGACCCTATGACAACGGCAGAAATTAAGGATGTTGTAGCTGCTTTTCATAAAGTGCAATCATTTGTAGAAAAAAGACACCCCGAAAAGGCTTATACAGGTCGTATGCTTGCACAGTTCGATGAGGCTTTCCTGAGTCGTTTCAGGAACATTGTGAAAAGTATGCAGAAGCAATCTTCCTTGGATAGTTATTTTTTTTAAAGAGGCCTTTCGTATTAGCAGGAGTAAGTAAAAAGGAAGAACCAAGTGATACTAAAAAACAGAAAGTTGAAAGTGGTGAAGTTGAAATTTTGTATAAAAAAAAAAAGTGTAAAGTATAAAGTAAAAAAAAATCTAAAAATAAAAAAAGAAAATTTTTTTTTTTAAATTTTAGTTTTTTGTAAAGTTAAGTGTTACAGTTTTGTTAATGTGTTTCGTAAAGTTTAGTTTGTGTATGTTTTCCCTACATTTTTTATGTATTTCGTAAAGTTAAGTGTACATACGTATCTGCCGTTTGTCCTCCTCCTCTGTCGCCACTTTCGGAGATAGCCTCACTCAAAAGGTAAGCTTCCACATTTTACGTACAGTATATTTATGATTGGCTGCTGGGCTGTCTGCTCAAACCGTGCCCAAGCATGCACATTGCAGTTGTACAATAATATACACTTTATTTACAGGTTATATTTTGCCTTTTTTTTTTTTTGTTAATTTAGGTATTGAATGGTCCAAATTGTAGTATTTCATTGTTTATAGGTCAATTTAGCTTTATTATGAAATTAACTGGGGTGTTTTTGGAGGGCTTGGAACGGATTAGCCATTTTACATGTAAAATGCAGTCCAAGATACGAAAAACTCATGATACGAAGGCCGCCTCGGAACGGATTAATTTCGTATCTCGAGGTACCACTGTGTATATGTATATATATATATATATATATATATATATATATATATATATATATATATATATATATATACTATATATATATATATAGGGTAAAATGTTTAAGATGACTTTGAAATTATATTAATATCAGTTCAAAGATTAATACAGTAATAGGATAACAGTTTAAGGTATATTTGATTTAGGATGCTAATTTAATGTAATACATTTGGTATTTGAGCTTTCAAGATAAGCATTTGAAAACATTTTCAGAGGGGGTGTCAAGTATGTGTGGATTTTAACTATTCACAGGGGAACTGGTACATATCCCCCAGTGAATAAAAGGTTCCACTGTAATATTAAAATCAAAGTGGATCTTGTTTGTCCACCCGGGTGGGGGCGGGGTAGGTAGGGGATCAGGAGGGTAGGAGAGACATGACACATCCACCCTCCCACCCTGTGCAGCATAGCGAGCGCCATCAAGCTCCTAATGATAATAATAATAATAACAATAATATTTTATTAAAGATAACTGCTGCAAAACTTCATTAATTTTATAGAGGTTCCTCTTTATTTTTCTAATTATGGTTTTTCATTGTTGCTTAACCCTCTTACGCCGGAGCGGTAAATAAAAAATTGTCTCCCGTGTGCCGGAGGGGTTTCGGAGTGTGTGCGGAAGCAGAAAAAATATTATTTTCAAAAAATCACAGCGCGCTTAGTTTTCAAGATTAAGAGTTCATTTATGGCTCCTTTTTTTGTCATTGCCTGAAGTTTAGTAAGCAACCATCAGAAATGAAAAAAAGTTATCATTATCATATATAAATAATGCGATATATGAAAGCGCAAAAACAAAATTTTCATATATAATTGTTTCAAATCTCGCTGTGCGCAAAACGGTTAAAGGTAACAAGTTACTTTTTTTTCCGTTGTAATGTACACTAAATTGCGATCATTTTGGTATAAAACACATTGTAAAATGATAAAAGCAACACAGAGAAAATATTATCACAAAATAATGCATGAATTCGTAACGCGCGGACGTAAACAAATATTTTTTTCAAAAATTCACCATAAATCTAAATATTGGTCCTAGAGACTTCCAATTTCTTTCAAAATGAAGACAAATGATTGAATATTACTATACTGTAAGAGTATTAGCTTACAATTGCAGTTTTCGACCATATCTGACGAGTTAAAGTTGACCAAATGTCGAATTTTTTTATATATATATATTTTTTATATGCAATTATTTCGGAAATAAGAAAAGCTACAACCTTCAAATATTTTTCGTTTTATTCTACATGAAATTGCGCACATTTTCATATATAAAACTCTATGAAATGCCTAATATGAAACGGAGCAAATATTCCGAGAATGGGACGTACGTATTTCGGAGATTTGTGGCGGAGAATCCGCGCGCGGAGGGAAGGAAAGATTTTTTTTTAAATTCACCATAAATCTAAATATTTTGCTAGAGACTTCGAATTTGTTTCAAGATGAAGATAAATGACTGAATATTACTAGACTGTAAGAGTTTTAACTTACAATTGCGTTTTTCGACCATTTCGGTAGAGTCAAAGTTGACCGAACGTGGTTTTTTTACTATTTTATCGTGATTTATATGCTAATATTTCAAAATGAGAAAAAGCTACAACCTTCAATTGTGTTTTGTTGTATTCTACATGAAATTGCGCACATTTTCATATTTAAAACTTTATGTACGGCTAATTTAAAATGGTGCAACATTACCAACAATCGCACGTAATGATTTTTTTCGGAAGAGTTACCGCGCGGACGTAAAGAAAATGTTATTTTTTTTCATAAATTCACCATAAATCGAAATATTGTGCTAGAGACTTCCAATTTGTTGCAAAACGAAGGTAATGCTTGAATATTACTAGAATATAAGCGTTTTAGCTTACAATTGCGTTTTTCGACCATTTCGGTGGAGTCAAAGTTGACCGGAGGTTGAAATTTTGGCAATTATCGTTATTTATATGAAAATATCTCAAAACTGATAAAAGCTACAACCATGGGTTGTTTTTAGTTGTATTGTGCATGAAATTGCGCATATTTCCATATATAAAACTTTATATAACGGCTAATTTTAAAATGGTGCAAACATTACCACAATCGCATGTATGATTTTTTTCGGAAGAGTTACCGCGCGGTAACGTTACGTCAGGGAAAAAGTTTTTTCATTTTTGTAACTTCACATAAATCGAAATATTGTGCTAGAGACTTCCAATTAGTTGCAAAATTAAGGTAAATGATTGAATATTACTAGAATATAAGCGTTTTAGCTTACAATTGCGTTTTTCGACCATTTCGGTAGAGTCAAATTGACCGAAGGTTGAAATTTTGGCAATTATCGTTATTTATATGAAAATATCTCAAAACTGATAAAAGCTACAATCATGAGTATTTTATTGTTGTATTTTACATAAAAATGCACACATTTTTATATATAATACTTCATGTAACGGCTAATTTACAATGGTACAAAAATTATGTCAAAGTGACGAAATAATTTCCGAGATGTGTCAGATACTTTTTAGTGCGGCAAGAGAGAAATTCACGCTTGCGCGCCTGCGTAACGATTGTAAACAAAACAACACCTTGATTCGTGAACTCCCAGCATCCCCCAAGGCGCGTGATTCAAAAGTTTTAGGCTGGTAGGCCTATAAGTATTTTTCCGCAAATTTTAAAAAAAACCTTTAAAAGGGTCTGTCCCATTCTTTATCCCTTCTCCTTATACCTTCCTTTGGCCCCCCTAATCCCTCTTCAGTAACTTAGACTTCCTTCCAGGGGACCCCTCTGGGGTTTAAATCGGTTGCAACTGAACCCCCATTCTATTCTATACCCCCATATTCATTCAATAACACTAAACACACTAAATACCCAACAATCACTAGGCACTAACTATACACTAAATGCTCACTAAACACTTAAAAGACTAAACTCACTAAATACTCATTATACCCCAAACACTTGGTAAACATTCACTAAACACTCACTAAATCCTAAGCACTCAATAAATACTAAATGCTTATCAAACCCTAAATACTTATTAAATACTAAACAGTGAATGAACATCTACTCATTAAAAATTCAATAAACACTTACACACTAAACATTTGCTAAACACTAACATTCATAAGACATTCACTAAGCACTCACTGAATACTTACTGAGCATTCACCACACACACAAACAATCACAAAACATTAACTGAACCTAAACACTCACTAAACATTCACTGAATACTTACACACTAGACATTCACTAAACCCTAAACACTCACTGAATACCTACTGACTAAATATTCACTAAACACTAACTTTCACAAGACATTCACTAAACGCTCACTTAACATTCACAAAACATTCACTAAAACCCTAAAGATAAAACATTCACTGAATACTTACACAATAAACATTCAATAACATTCACAAAGCATTCACTAAACCCTAAAGACCCAGTAAACATTCACTAAAAACTGACACATTAAACAGTCACTAAACCCTAAACTACACGCTTACTCACTAAACCCTAACAATTCCCTAAACACTTACTCATTAAACATTAATGATAAAAAAAATTCACAATCGCACTAGTTTTTCATTTCTCTTGTTTTCTTTACATTAATGCTAGGTGATTATTTTTTTTGGTCTAGTTTGCTCTTATATTTATTCATAATCTTCTTGAGAGCATGGAAATGTTCGAAATAACTTGGTGTGTGGAGAGATTGTTTAGAAAATCGAGATCCTCTGTGTCCTTCATCAGCCAAGTTTATTATATCTGACAAGTTTTACACCAGCCGAAAAAAATATCGACTATAATAACAACAATATTCATTCCTAAAACTGGTAATAAAAAATGTATCCAGGATTTCATTAGTATGAAAGTCAGTTGAAACCAAAAAAAAAAAGGTAGTCCTGCTTCAATAAAACAAACTGAGTAGGCTACAGTGCAATTATTATGATCTGTACTCTGACTATAGCGTATATATTACATATGTATTACTATCTATTTAAATGGGTGTGTTTAACTATATTTAACAAATGTTATGTACATAGACATTTTTAAGCAATAACTCTAATAATGATAAGAACTTACATGCTGCTTTACAGTGCCAGTCTTTCAGCCACCACAACATTAACATTCTCGTAAACAAAGCTAAAGAGAGTACTAAAATTGAAGTCAGTTGCTTGCTTGACAAAATAATATGACCGAATTATTATGGGCCTACAGGTGACTGTTACTTATATGAAACAAACAAATAATATTTGTATTAAATAAATACAAAGGATATGGAAAGGATAAAAATATTTATTAAATATATCATGATGATGTATAATATGGTTCAATAGTACCCTACTATACCAGTCTAGACATTAATTATCAGGGCTTGCTCTTTCCCCTGCCCACCTGTTAGGGTGTGTCTATCAGGGGGAAACCACCCACTAAAATCTCTGGCATTACCATCACAGCATTCTAGGATATGCAGTGCTATTATAGCGTAAATTTTACTTGGTACGTATCTCCAATGTTGGCTGCAGATCCTGTTTCCCCCTCCCATTTCCCACACGTTGTGGGGTGTCTGTCTGGGGAAAACCACCGACTAAAATGTCTAGCATTACCATCACAACATCCTAGGATATGCTGTGATATTGTAGTACAAATTTTACTTGGTATTTCCAATGTTGGATACAGATCCTCTCTCTCCCCCTCCCCCTCCCCACTTGTTGTGGGGTGTCTGTCAGGGGTTAACCACCCACTGAAATGTCTGTCATTACCACTGCAGTACTCTAGGATGTGCAGTGCTATTGTAGTACAAATTTTACTTGGTATCTCCAATGTTGGATGCAGATCCTGTCTCCCCCTCCCCACTCGTTGTGAGGTGTCTGTGAGGGGATAACCACCCACTGAAATGTCTGTCATTACCACAACAGTACTCTAGGATGTGCAGTACTATTGTAGTACAAATTTTATTTGGTATCTCCAATGTTGGATACAGATCCTCTCTCTCCCTCCCCCTTCCCCACTCTTGTGGGGTGTCTGTCCGGAGATAACCACCCACTGAAATGTCTGTTATTACCACCTCAGTACTCTAGGATGTGCAGTGCTATTGTAGTACAAATTTTACTTGGTATCTCCAGTATTTGATGCAGATCCTGTCCCTCCCTCTCCCCACTCGTTGTGGGGTGTCTGTCAGGGGGTAACCACCCACTGAAATGTCTTGTCATTACCACCACAGTACTCTAGGATGTGCAGTGCTATTGTAGTACAAATTTTACTTGGTATCTTGGATGCAGATCCTTTCTCCCCCTCCCCACTTGTTGTGGGGCGTCTGTCAGGGTATAACCACCCACTAAAATGTCTGTCATTACCACCACAGTACTCTAGGTTGTGCAGTGCTACTGTAGTGTAAATTTTATTTGGTATCTCCTAAGTTGGATCTAGATCCAATTAAACCCCCTTTTCAGTGTTTCTGTCATTGGGAACCCACCTCCCAGAATGTCTGTCACTGGTAATTCTATAATCAGGAGAGTCTGCAAATATATTATAGTATATTAGTTTCATCTGGTATCTCATATACTGGTTCTAGACCCAAAATCTAACAAGCAATTATTGGTGTTTGTTAAGAAAGCCACCCATATATTTTAGGCAGACGGTCAGTTTCACAGTTTACAAGTCTACTCCTAAATACAAGTAGGAGTTACAGTCAGTATCTCGTACGTTGCATCTCATGGTGTCTGGGCTGCCGCTCTATAATGGGCATTGGTGGAAGTGAGTAACAAATTAGCTGACCATTTTTGGGAGAGATGGCTTCCCTTTTCACAATGGGGATTCTCAAGAAAAGAGAACTGTAGTGCTTCTTCGCATCTAGTCAAGTAACTACCGGCCAGAAGTCAGCTTTACTTTTATCACCTGAATAAGTCGCACCTTTTCCTGGAAGAGACTGTTCAACAGGTGCTTTTGGATCTTAAAAAGAAATCTATGAATGATCTAACTCCAACCTACAAGGCGCCTAAAGGAGAGACGCCCTACAAGAGCCAAGTTGTCGTCTCTACACAAGCATCCCTTTTGGGGAGGCAAGACCAAGATTCAGACTAGACCCAAGTCGAACTTACGTCCCCCCCCAGCAAAGTCAACCACGAAGTTGTCCTTCAAGTCCACATCTAAGTAGTACAGAGGTCCCTCACACACCAGTAGGAGCAAAACTCCATTTCTTCTGGGAAGAATGAAGCCAGAGAGGAGCAGAACCTTGGGTTGTGTAAGTGCTTCAGGAAGGTTGCTCTATCCCCTTCCAAGAAGATCCATTGCTGTCCAGAGTTCTCATGGCATTTACAGCATACTCAGAGGGATCAGAGAAAGCTTTGGCTTTCGTTAAAGAAGTAGTGGCTCTTATCAGGAAGCAAGCCATAGAGGAGGTAAAAGAATCCGACACGTTAAGATTTTACAACAGGCTTTTTGTAGTCCCCAAGGCATCGGGGGCTGGAGGCCAGCTCTAGACATCAGTGACTTGAACCTTTACGTAAGATTAAATTTTGCGTGGAAACCAGTTGTTCTGTTATGTCAGCTCTCCAGCCAGACAACTTGATGGTGACCTTCGACATGGAAGATGCATATTTCCATGTCACTATTCACCTGGAGTCCAAGAAATTTTTGAGGTTCGTCTTCAAAGAAAGGATTTTTCAATTTAGAGCCCCCTGTTTCGGCCTGTCAACGGCTCCTCAAATCTTTACTTTAATCCTTGTTCCTCTGGGCAAATGTCTACATTTGATGGGAATCGATGCATCATTCTATCGAAACGACTGGCTCCTGAGATTCAAGTCAAGTCGTCAGTGTGTGGAGGACTTATAGACAAGGCTTTATGCCTAACTCAACAGTTAGGCATAACAATAAATCGCATGAAATCTCAAATGACCTTGACTCAGGGATGATTCTCGACTCTCTAGCTTTTTGGACTTTTCTCTCCCCAAAAAGAATCGAGTTGTGTCTGAAGATACTCCAAGAGTTTTTACTTCTTCCATCTTGCTCAGCCATAAAATGGATAAGTCTACTAGGGACTCTAGCATCAGTGGAGTCGTTTGTATCTTTGGGCCATCTCCACATGAGGCATCTTGAATTCTTCCTAAAGGCGAGTTGGAATCAAAAGGATTAACCAGACTCGTTTGTCTTTCCTATTACAAAATAAATAAAATTAGATCCACATGGTGGCTGTCATGGACGCTTCAAGAAGGGATTTCCGACGCATGGACAAGGGCTGGGGAGCACTCCTAGAGGGGAAGAGAGTATCAGGGATGTGGATGGACCAACAGAAGATGCTCTACATAAATATGAAGGAATTGACGGTGAGCTTCCTAAGACTCTAGGCCTTCGCCCCATTAGTCGCAGGGAGAAACAAAGCAATCTACGCAGACAACACTATGGCCCTATTGTATATCTGCAGACAGGTGGAGAGACTCATTCTTTTTCTCTAAACGAGGTGGTGAACAGTCACAAAGTCAAGCTTTTTCCAAGATTCATTCAAGGAAAGATAAATATCTAAGCAGACGAACTGAGTCGCTCCAACCAAGTTCTCCCGATGGAGTGGACTCTGAATGCAAGAGTTTGCCAAGATCTTTGGAGGTTGTGGGGCGGTTAAACCATCCATAGATCTCTTTGCCACCTCCAGGAACAATTGTCTACCAATCTTCTGCTCACCTGTTCCGGATCCGCTAGCATGGAGAATAGATGTGATGCTCCTGGATTGGACAGAACTCAACATTTATGCTTCACCCCCATTTGGACTCATAAGAGAGGTCACCAATAAGATAGTCGCATCGGAATGTATCAATGACTCTCGTGGCCCCATTCTGGCCCAGAAAAGAATAACTCCCAGATCTTCTCAATCTCTGTTTGGACTTCCCCAGGCTTCTTCCACAAAATAAATTTCTACTCAAACAACCCCACTTTGACAGGTACCATCAAAGGCTATCTGCTCTGGCCCTGACAGGCTTCACACGGTCAGGAGTCTTGTCAGAGCAAAAGGGTTTTCTCACAGAGTGGCAAAAGCTATTACAAGATGCAGGAGAGCTTCCTCTTGCAAGTTATACCTGTTGAAGTGGAGGATTTTCAGAGATTGGCGCAGACAGGGTCACGTCTCTTCTTCGACCTTTATTTCTTCAACCTCTATAACACAAGTACCGGAGTTTTTGCTATTTTTAAGAGATACCAGGAAACTGTCTACATCTACCATAAAGGGCTATAGGTCTAAGCTTTCCTCAGTATTTAAGCATTGAGGGTTTGATATTTCGACCAATCAGGATATCAGAGACCTAATTAAGTCCTTTGAAACTTTGGAGGTAGAAAAGTCTGGGAAAGTCAACTGGAAACTTGCAATTGTCTTGGAGTTGTTATCAGGTTTGCATTTTGAGCCATTACAGTCTGTTTCTTTGAAGAATCTTATGAAGAAGTAATTATTTTTAGTGGCTTTGGCAATTACAAATAAGGTTAGCTAAATTCATGCCATCAGTAAGAGGTGGTTTTTGTTCAAAATAACGCAGTATGCTCTTATGTGGGAGACTTTCTTGCAAAGAATGAAGACACACCAAAGCCTTGAGCTCATTCTTTTGTAATAAGAAGCCTTATGGATATTTTTGTTGTGTCCAGTCAGAGCTATCAGTATCATCTTACCACTGAGAAGATAAGAAGGACAACAAATTGTCTTTGGTGTTCAGTGAGAGATCCTACCTGTCCACTATCCAAGAAGGCTCTTTCTTTCTTTCTTAGAAGTGTCATCATAGAGGATCACTCACAAGTTTGAGAAGAGGTCCTACCTGTCCTTAAGGTGAAAGCTCACGAAATTCGAGCAGTAGTAATGTCACTATGTGTTTGACATAATATGTCTGTGTCTTTCATTCCTCAAGTCCCATTCTGGAGATTTAAGTCAGTGTTTGCATCACACTATCTCAAAGATAATGAAGCAGCTTTTGAAAACTAGTAAGTTGGGGCTGTTATCTGTAGCTGGCATGGTGTTGGGAGAGGAAGCATAGGGGAACTTCTTTCCATCTACTGTCTCCTCGTCTTGCACATTTTGAGCTGTCGAATCTTTGGGAAGCCTGGGGGTACAATGTACCTAGAGTACCCTCCAGTTTTTTAGGGTTGTGGTTTTGATAATAGTGTAGGTGATGGTGTTTTTTTGGTTTGTTGTTTGGTCTTTACCCAGAGCAAGGGCAAATTTTATGTCTTTTGTTAACCACTGGAGAACTTCCATGGTTACAAAATCCCACTACAAGTAGGGACGAACCTGGCCATTACTACCACATCTCCTACAGATGATGAGAGCGCCGACCAGAGGCAGTACTCACCTGTAGCTGTTCCCTCACAAGGTAAGGTACTGCAAGCATTATGTTAATGCAAGCAATCTTATTTTATCTAAATCATTAACTTATTTAATGTTGGAGACAATAAATGTCCCTATTACCACCTTCCTTGGAATGTGGAATCAGCTATTTAATTGTTTGATAAGTCACTTGTGTGAAAATTATATTTTTATTGATAAATGAAAGCTTCACATATATTTACCAAACAATTACAAAATCAGAGGCCTTCACCACCCCCCCCCCCCCCCCACACACACACACACAGATGGACATTGCAGCTCAACAAATTGTTGGTAGTTTGCTCAGCAGTACCAAGTGTTCCCAAAAGTGGGTGGGTCCCATTCACCTACACCAGCGGTTCCCAATTACTTTTGGTCATTACCCCACTTTTTCCAAAATCCTAGCTAGCAGCCAGTTCGTTACCCCCAAACCATATCTATTATTTTGTACATGATTAATGTAAAACAAACTCTTTTAGTTGGTTGAACCTTCCTTTATATTCAATTATTGAAACAAATATATCAAGAAGTACCATTACTTCTGTTGAAAAGAAAATACATACATATAATAAGGTTGAAAATAAATGGAGAGAATTGAAATAATGAAGGGCACATCTGGTGTCATTTTCTGGGGTCAATCTATATCTCTCTGCTTCACATGGTCAAAAGAGATGTAAAGCCAGCCTCACACATGTAAGTTGAACCAAATGGTAAAAGCATTTTAACTGCTTCTAAACTTGCCAGCGGGAACTCTTTGTTACGGCTAATCCAAAATGAAGATAATTTCATGGAGTTAAACTCCATTTGTATGATGTTGCTTGCTTTTATTTCAAGTATTTCTTCTGAGAGTCCATTTGGTTCATCTGGCAAATAGATGTTCAGTGTTACATGTGAATGGATTCTGAATCCAAGCATAGTTGAGTGGGTTAATTTCAGGGAAATATTCTTCCAAACTCAGACACGGGCTATTTAAATGAGCACTCATTATACTCCCCATATCACTCAAGTGTATATAATCTGCATCTTCCAAAAACTCTCCTAACTTAGGAAATGCAGGTATTCTGCCAGTTTTCAATTTTGAGTCCCCAAAAATCCAGTTTGCTACGAAATATATTACAGCACCTGTCAAAATGAAAACTGTCATTAACCCCATCAAATGCAAAATTACCCCAAGTGGGGTAATTTACACCTATTTGGGAACCGCTGACCTACACTAATGACAGCAGCGCCGGCAGCGGCAAAATTTGAATTTTCAACTGCCAGGTAACGAAGATTACAGCTGTCATTTTTTGGTATGTGTGAAAAATTTTTTATGATAAAATATTTTTTTGTTGGGGTTCCAGCACATATTGGTGTGCATGGAAATGAAGAAGCTGACAGATTCCCCACAGCAGCAGCTCTAGATTTATTTCCAAGGAGGTGTCCACTTTTATATAATTATTTCTTCCCAAGCATTAGAAAATTTATAACTACAGTAATCTGTGTCAAGGGCATTGGAAAAGTACTATAGGAGAAAATAAAATAAAAAAGTTACGGATGTTATATTTCCTTGGAAGTATATAGAATGCCTAGATGGGAGATGGCTCTTTGTGCTGAAGGATTGGGTATACTCGGCTAACACAGCTTTTTGATGTCTGGGGAGAATCAACCTTTTTGTCAGGATTGTCTGGTCCCCTTGACTGTGAGGCACTTGTTGGTTGAGTGCCCCAGTCTTGGGGATATTAGAAGCTGTTACCTCTCTAAGACTCTTGGTTGGGATGGCAGTTTATCCTTGCCAAAATCCTTGGAGAGGATGTGGTGTATGATGCCAATGGCATTTTTAGATTTACTATTGACGCTGATCTTCTCCCAAAAATATAATATTTCTTTAATTTTCTTCTATCATTTTTTTTGTTTTTATAGCAGCTATGTTGTTCACCTAATTGATATATGTGTCAATGACCCAGCTGTCACAATGCCAGATAACTCAAAACTTTCATTCATTCATTCATTCATTCGGCTTTCAGGTCTGAGATGCTGAGTCCTTTTTAGATTGCTACGCAGTACCCTGATGGGACATAACAGTAATTCACCTGGGTCATCACCAACAGAATCCTGGAGAGAGGGGGAAAAAAGAAAGACTCAAATCTATCATCATGGATAGGGGATTCTGACTCTTAGCTACAAATCCCAGGACAAATTTGAAGGTCATGGAACTCCAACACCTCATATGTTAAACATTAAAACGAGAGTCTATATTCTTCACCGACCCTCTTTGAAGAAGCCAAGGCCAGTAAGAAAACCATCTTGAGAGTTAAATTCCTGTTTGTTGAGCCTCACAAGGGTTCATATTATGGAGGGCGAGTAAGACTGCTGAGCACCACGGTCAAGTCCCAATTTGGTGGTTTGAGATCTCTTGGAGAACAAGACTGCTCAAAACTCTTGAGAAGCATGGAATCTTCCCATGATGAAGAGAGACCCATGTCTTTTAAATAAGAACTAGTCATAGAGCAGCTCTAAAACCACTGATGGCTGAAACTGAGAGTAGTTTCTCCCTACAGAGAAAGATGAGAAAGTACACTATGTGTTGGTCAGAAGTTCCAACAGGAGAGAAACCCCACTGATGACACCAATCATAGTAGACTAACCATTTTCCTTGATACATGGCTATAGGTGATCTTCTGAGGTAACCTGACATCTCTGTTGCTGCTCTGCAAGAAAAGCCCATTGCTCACAAGAGATACTTGATAGTCTCTAACCATGAAGAGATAGGGACCCCACCGATCGGTGAAGCCTCTCTACGTGTGGTTAGCAAATAAGCTTGTGCCATGGAGGAATACCTCTCAGAGCCTCCGTCAACAAGGTTAGAAGATCAGGAAACCATTCTGTGTGTGGCCAAATAGAAGCCAATAGGGTCATCCTGAGACTCTGGGGAATCATCACTGTTGATCACTTGATGGATTAGGCAAAAGGGGCAAAAGGAGTGTTTCCAGGTTCTCTAGGGATATTGGAAGGCATCCTCTGTAACAGTCCAGGGATCTGGAATGATCAAACAAAACACCTCTGGTTTTCTGTTGAACCTTGTTGCAGAAAGGTCTACCATAGGCCTTCCACACAGATGGCATAGCCTTTCCACCACCTTTTGATGAAGTAACCATTCCACCCCCAGTACCTGCAGTACCTGACCCCAACAGCTTAGCTTGTCTGCCACAATGTTCCTCTTGCCTGGGATGTATAAGTCTTGAACATAAAGTTTTTCTCAGTAATTTCTCATTAATTAACTCATCTACCAATTAGTATTTCTTAGACTTCTAGTTCTGTAAAAGATTTATTTTCCTGTTAAGTTTTTCTGTATTGAATAATTCCACAGTACTTGAAAGGGTATACTAATAACAAGTAATCAATAAAACTAACTAACAATATACTCAAACCTTATCCTTAAGAACATTTATCTCATCAATGAACATCCTCATGTAATGAAACTAAAAGAAATAATAAAAACATATAAAGCCTTAACTTTTAAACACTAACTGAAGTTTTGTATAAAAAGGAGAAAGAAAATAAATCCAGGTCACAAAGCCACAACACTTATAAAGATTGCAAAAGATTTTAACAATGTCACAATTAAATGCAGCTCTTCATGTAACTTCTTAATAATGAAAATAGTATTACTGCCTGCATAAAGTAAAAATAAATCTCAGAGAAAAGCAAAAGCAGAACTTGATGCAAAGGATCTAGAAAAAAACTTGAAAAGTCTACCAACAAGTGAGATAGCACACAAGTTCATGATCTCTTCAATATCAACATGACTGTTTCCTTAGTTGTTGCTGCTGAGCAATGAAGATGTTTTTATATGATAGTCTGGTTCACCCTAACTATTATTAAGTATAATATGTTACATTATTACAACACTATACATAAATTCATTAACTTAATGGTATTCCTTATCTACTAGAAGTCTTACAACCTACAAATACAGTCAACCATACTTTCCTTACCTCATCCAGCGCTTAATGAAGATAAGAAGAAATGCAGGAAACTGTAGTGTAGTCCACTGAAAAATAATTTAGATAATTATCAGTGTAGTCCACTAAAAAATAATTTAGATAATTAACAGTGTATTTCTCTTTATTCGGCACAGTTAACCCTTTGTTCACTCATAAAACGGTAAAAAACAAACAAAAAGTTTTATTTCAGAATAAAGTGTTGTTTCATTTAAGAAATGTTCTACAGTAATACCCCGAAACTATATGATGTTAGGTTCCAGACCCTCTTGCGCAAGGGGAAGTTTAAGTAAGTTTGACACGGTCTCTAAAAATGCTAATAAATGCTTACTTCTAGAGTCTGAACACTAAATCTAGGGTTGAGAACTAGAAGGGCCAATGTCATAAAACCATGTTTTCAGAAAAACGCATTTAAAATATTGCTTCCTTTATTAAAATTCAGGTAAGTACAGCAAACGAAAGCTTTGTTTTTTTTTTTTTTTTTGGGGGGGGGGGTGATTGCTTAACTTATAACATTGGCCATTATAGCACTGAAACAGAGATCAATTTCTAGTTTAGTGACGGTCTTAACTACAATAGGCCATTTTTTGACATTGGCCCTTTTAGCTCTCAGCCCTAGAAATATGACCCTAATCTTGCTCCCTAAATATTAAGCTAACTTTTAAATGAAATTAAAGTTACTGTAATTTCATTAAAAATGAAATTACAATGTTAGCTTAATAGGAGTGTGTAAAGATTACATATGTACAACATAGTTCTCTCGTTTCCCCCCATTCGACCAACCAATCTATTTTTAGGTCTTCTCAACCACTTTTAAGAAATTCTTTATTCTGCCTCTTTCTCCTTGTTTCTGAAATTCCTGTTCATGAACAACAGCGCTTTTTATTTGGACTAATAAAACTCTTAGTTATGTGTCTTTTAGAACAGGCATTCACAGTTCTACAAGGTAAAGGTAAAAATAAAAAAAATTAAAAATTATCTACACTACTGCTAACTCAGAGAGAGAGAGAGAGAGAGAGAGAGAGAGAAGTGTCACACACAGACACACTGAGTGTTATATAAAAATCATTGATGCTATTCTAGCAACACTCTCCTTCTCCTGTCACCTTCCTTGACATATTTGACAGCTCTGGACTTTGAGCTTCTATGTAAGTGATTTTTAGCTGGATTTGTTAGTGAATAGAAAGATGAGGGAAAGAATCTTTATATGCATAGCTAGGACTTTGGTTCTATGTTAGGTTGGAATAGAAAGAGGAGGGAAAGAATTCTTTTTATATGCATATTTTGTTATTGCAGTGATTATTATTATTATTATTATTATTATTATTATTATTTTATTCTTATCATTATTATCATTATTATTATTGTTATCATTATTATTATTATTTGAAAATATTAATAAACATATCGTAGATATAATAGATACACCACAAAAATTCTCTCATCTCAGTAAAAGAGAGCGAGAGAGGTAGAGAAACGTTGTTCTTACTTAAAAGTGAAATTGAAAGGTCATTTCTTTCAAATACTATCGCGAATTTTGTCATTACAGTTATTATTATTATTATTATTTGAAAATATTAATAAACATAGTACATACTACATGTACCATAAAAATTCTCTCATCTCAGTAAGACTGAGAGAGAGAGAAATTATTATTTTTATTATTTAATGTTATCCAATTTACATATGAAAGCTTGAATACTTATAAATTACACAAAAATATTGAAGAAACCTCTTTGCAGGGTTTCTCCAAGATTAAAAAATGTTGTGTTCGCATCTCTGTGAAATATACTCGCGTATTATAATTAGTTAGGTTCCAATAAAAAGTTTGTGCTATTGTGAATTTGTGCAACTCGAATCACTGAAGATTGAAGTATTACTGATCTGCTAATAAGTTTTAGTCTTATACATAATGTATTCACCATTGACATAGATGTGCCAATTAAGAATGTTTAAACAAATAGAAGATGTTTCTGAGACCAGAAGAAAACCTATGACAAA
Organism: Macrobrachium nipponense; assembly: GCF_015104395.2. Lineage (NCBI taxonomy): Eukaryota > Metazoa > Arthropoda > Malacostraca > Decapoda > Palaemonidae > Macrobrachium > Macrobrachium nipponense. Next base: position 143,879,532 of record NC_087200.1, on the reverse strand, counting down.
CAAGATTTCTATCCAAATGTCCACCATGATATTTAGCTTACAAAGGTATAGGAAACATTATTAACTTACCAAGAAAAAAGCATCTGGATATGTTAGTTCTCCAGGCAGAACTGTTGAGCCAACAAATATTCCCCACATAAACACCACACCATACTTATCTCCTGCAAGTCGTCCTATGTACCAAGGTCCTGTATATGAATATAAGTAAATAAGAAGTTAAGAAGTGAGTCTCACTCATACATACAATATGTTTAGAAAAACTATGCACAACTTATTACCACCCAGGTAATTTCTTGCAGGTAATGCAGGAGGCCTTTCAAACTATTATTCTATTAAACAAATATATTCAATTTACATTTAATCTAAATGTCTAAATGAAACATTTTTTTGTCTTGTTAGCTCCATAATTGATTGTTAGTTATGCTTAATATTTAATTATACTTAAATCGGTTATTTAATTATGCTTAAATCAGCTCTTTAATCTGAACACATTTGCCTTCCAATAACTGGCTGTAGTACAATATATAAAGTATATTGTATATGAAAACAAGACCATTCAACAGATTGCATACCTCCAACAAGACCACTCAATAATGACTTGATCAACTTAGTGAAGACACAATACCTGTGATAACTAATGTATTATAGAAATGTAAAAGCAACTCCAGGTTTCACTTGTTCCTATTTGATATGCAATCAGTGAGTGCATTCTTCCAATAATATTAACCACAATGAGCACATTTTCTCTGTACTCTTGTCTGTCTGTCTGTATTTGAACAAAACACCTTAACACCACATGAATTTATTTTGAATAATGTTGGATAGAAAAATGAGACTCCCTCCACAAATTTTATGGATATCATCAAAGATTTGGCATTGTTTCTATAGAGAAAATAATTAGCAACTCCTCATAATTATCAACCAAAAGTAGTTATCTTTAGATGGTACCCTAATGAATGTTTTTATTTACTTAATTATTTGAAGTTTCATCTACAACAGTCCTTTGGTAATATCAAACTTTTGGACAGACTGCTACAGTATAGAGTCCAACTAACTAGAATATGACTATAGCAGATAACCTAATATACAATCAAAACTTGTAATTACTAAAAATAATAAAAATATCTGCTTTTTCTGATTATTGACATCACAAAGACCCTACAAGTAAATATATACCAAAGAATGAATTTTTAAAAGACAAACCCTTATCACTTTGCATAAGGATTTTTTTCACGTCCACACAAATCCTTCGTATACTCCATAATATTCTATTTCCACCTGGAAATATCATATAAGGATGAGATTTGTGATGTATGCAGAACTGAAGATGAATACTGTTGTTTTTCCTTAGACTAGCAATAAGAGTTAATAACCAGGTTATCCTGGGAAATGAGGGTTGTTAAAACGAGAAACAGCAATACCCGACAATAATAACAGTAAAAGGTACATGGGAGGTCACATAATGCTCGGTTGGGATTTGTTAAAGGGCATGAGATATTAGGGCACAGAAGATATTCTCTTATGACCTAGCATTGAATCCGTTTGGTTATTCAGTACCAATTCGGCGGCAAAACAATGTATTTGATTATGAGATTATGTATGTATGTATGTATGTATGTATGTATGTATATATATATATATATATATATATATATATATATATATATATATATATATATATATATATATATTATATATTGGGTAAAGTAAATCTGACGTTGAGAACCATTACAAATCATGAACACGACAGCTCTCGTGACGGATATTTTCGACGGCAAAACAATGTATTTGGTTATGATATACAGATAAATATATATATTATATATATATATATATATATATATATATATATATATATATATAATATTTATGGTGGATACAGTAAATCTGACGTTGAGAACCATTACAAATCATGAACACGACAGCTCTCGTGACGGACCGTAGAATATTTAATATCAAAACAACAACAAAGGTCGTCAAAAGAAGAATATTTACAAGTGTGGAACGTTCTCGTTTCTGTAGGAACTAGCCAAAATTTCAAGCGGTTTATAAAAATGAATGCACCGCCGACTTTCGAGTCATTTTTGCTATTCGAGGGAGAAAAGAAAATCCTTAAGGAAGTGGATACTAAAGTAAGTAAGCCTAACAAAACGCTACAGTACGATTAGCCTAGTTACCTATGTAGCCTACTACGTATATCCTACGCTGAACTAGGCCAAGCTAATCTCCTAGTAAATTTAAGTCTCTTATTTTAGGGGTTTTGCTCTTAGCCTAACCTCGACAACCCTATTTTTGATAAAAGTAGGGTAAAATCCCTCTGTGCGGCCAGGCGACGACCTATACATAGGCTAGCCTAGTGCAGCCACTTTCCCAAAAATTAACTAGGGGGAAACACCGCCTTGGATCCATCGTCATCAGGTGGATCAGCCTTATTCACTCGATATTTAATTGATGATACAAGAAGACAATTACATCTTTTAAGCATACCATTCAAAAGTTTGCAGTTTCGTCATCATAGGGTAAACAACCAACTGGATTGGCCAAACCACTGACTACTGCATTTGTGGCCAGCCTACGAAAAAGTACTTAAACACGTCTTGACACCGGAGATGGTCATCATTCATGAGTTGGTGGTGGTGAGAGGAACGGCTTCAGACCTTTACTTTCCTTTCGAAGTAGAGGGAAAAACCAGCGACTAGGGTAAAACATCACAGCAGGCCAAACAGGCCACCTACAATCAACGCTTGCCACCCTCCGAAAAAGTACATTATAACGCGTCCTGACACCGGAGATGGGTATCAGTCGCGACTTCTTGTTGGTGAGAAACGGAGCTAAAGACCTCTACTCTCCTTTCGAAGTAAGTATTTTCTCCAAAGTTAGAAATTAAGGCCAAATTTTAAGATTTAAACAGAGGGTAGTGAAAAGGGTGGCTACGGCAGTGGAAATCTCACCAAAACGCTTTAGAAATTTTTACTTACAAATAAAAATGTTTCGAAGATTGACGCCATCTTGATGTTTACGGAGTCACTTGTGTCAACAAACTTCCCATTTCCTGTGCTAAATCTGCACACCACTTGTACCCATAGACGCTGGGGCACTTTCATCACAACAATCGTAAACCCAACCTCTTACCAGCACTTATTCAAGGGGACTACAGCATTCTTTGCGGCGTTTTGCGCTCTTCAATTGTTTATCAGTGTTGTCAATTGGTATGTGTTTACCCTCCAAACTAGGTATAAGACTTACACAAAACCGGGGAAATAAGTGAAATTAGCGTATCTATTTATATGTACGTACATATTACAGCAATTTTATCATTACTGCATTACTATGACAACTAGAATTCATCGAAACAGTTTGTAAATGCATCGGCGTATGTGTGACGCTCCACTAGATTGGCAACGATTAGTCATTTTTCCTCACTCGTCTGCTCGTAAGTATACTCCGAAACATTTGTGGGGGGGAATTTTGGTTGGGTTAATTTGGTTCCAAAAAAAGGGATAATAGACATGAATTAAATAAACATTTTGAAGTAAAGTTAAACTAAATATTGAGTAAAGTAAACAATTAAGGGAATAAAGCTTTGCATCTCATAATCAGTGTTGTCGTCTGCTGCTCGTAACTGTGTTTGCGGAGTGAGTGCTTAGGAACCAGGAACAGCAATGTGGTTCAAGTGCACTGTGGAGTGAATTAAGACCAAAATGTGTATAATTACAATCAAATAAGCACTGGAGTTTCAGTTGTGATGGCAGTAAGGATTCAGTTCCAACCATAACCCCGGGAATAACAAGTTTCATACTTTCAGTAATATAGGCAACAAAATGTTGTTTTATTGTGCTGATTACAACTGCAATCTTGAGTAAGATCAATAAACGTTACATATATACGCTAACATTGTTCAAATGAGTGCTGGGAAGGCTGGGGAAAGATGGTGGCCGTCACTGATGAGAACCTTCCATGCAAAACGTAGCTGCCATATTGGATTTCAAAACTGCCTTGAAAACATATTTTACGAAGAGCTCACATGCTTATTTTAGTTCGTATGGGGCTTTCATATATCACATTATGTTGACGAAACTTCAGTCTTTTAGATGGTATGCTTAGAGTTGCAATTGTATTCTTGTTTCACCAATTAAATATAGAGTGAATAAGACCCGTCCACCGTGATGAGGGTTGGCCTGCTGTGGTGTTCTACCCTACCAACCCTTATCACGGTGGACAGGTCTTATTCACTTGATATTTAAATAGTGAAACAAGAATACAATTACAACTCCAAGCATACCATTCAAAAGATTGAAGTTTCGTCAACATAATGTGATATATGAAAGCCCCATACGAACTAAAATATGTTTTCAAGGCAGTTTTGAAATCCAATATGGCAGCTACCGTGGGATGTAAAGGTTCTGATCAGTGACGAAAATCATCTTTTCCAGCCTTCCCAACAATCATTTGAACAATGTTAGCATATGTATGTAACATTTATTGATCTTACTCAAGATTGCAGTTGTAATCAGCACAATAAAACAACATTTTGTTGCCTATATTACTGAAAGAATGAAACTTTTTATTCCCGGGGTTATGGTTTGAACTGAATTCATTCTTACCTTGTAATCGGTGGTTTTTATCCTTACTGCCATCACAACTGAAACTCCACAGTGCTTATTTGATTGTTATTATACACATTTTGGTCTCAATTCACTCCACATTGCACTTTAAACAAGTTGCTGTTCCTGGTTCCTAAGCGCGCGCCACAAACACAGTTACGAACAGCAGACGACGAAACTGCAGTTTTATTCTCTAAATTGTTTACTTTACTCGTTATTTAGTTCAAATTTACTTTGTTATTTAAAAATTTTAATTTAATTCATGTATATTATCCCTTTTTTGCAACCAAATTACCCCGAAAAATTACAGATATTTCTAAAGTAGATACAATCAAATGTTTCTAACGTTTTCGTACATCTGGCTGCCGAAAACCATACGGATAAGTGGATTATATACATTTTTTTGTTTTTGCTTTTTTGTTTTTGCTAGCACTTTTCATTGATTTCAGTCTATATTAGTATTTTGAATTTCTTTAATAACCGTATGCCAGAAATAAATGTAACCTTTAATGTTTGCATGCTAAGAATGGCAAAATCATCGTTGCCACATTAGTGGAGGCTTCACACATATGCCGGTTCATTATTATAAACTGTTTCCATGAATTCTAGTTGTCATAGTAATGCAATAATGATAAAATTGCTTTAATATTTATGTATATTACTTCCACTACATAGCCTAATTTCACCAATTTCAACATTTTGTGTGTAGTCTTATACCCAGTTTGGAGGGTCAACACATACCGATTGGCAACAGAGAGAGAGAGAGAGAAAGGAAGGCGAAGGAACGAAGAAGGAAAGGGGTGGTGGTGGAGGGGGGGGGAGGGTAGGAGGAGCTTTTTACGCGTGTTCGTATCCATTTCTGGACAATGGAGTTTTTGTCTCTTGGTACAAGGTCAACTGTCGTTATTCTTTACGATTAGTGATTCACGATACCCTTATAAATTACGGCACTGGTGTAATGCACATAGTAAAATCGCTTCTGATACGAGTGTTCGTTACAGAAATAGGTATGCCCAAAAACGTGCTTGCACTCTCTGAAACCCATAGTACGTATGCTGCTTAGTTGTCAATCAGTTTTTTTGTAATCAAGTATTTTTTACAAGCTAGCTATGAATAAATTTGTATTTTTCTCAATCAAAACATATGACCCCTCATGCTAACTTTCCTCTTTTAACGACTTTCTGGTCATTGCAAATTCGGCCCCATAATTTCTTATGGTGCGAAAACAGAGGCCCAGGGACCAAAAACGATTGCGTCACACTACGGCGATAATCCGGCAGTAAAACATCTTCATATATCCAAAAAGTAAATAATAAAGATATATATGCGCATTACGATTATACCAATTACATGAAGAGCTGATAATCTGCATGAATAACTGGTAAACTGTTCTGCAAGAAAGTTGAGTAAAGCAGTTATTTACAATAGGTACGAAAGTCAAGATGTCGTGACGTCATAATACAGGACTTAAAACGAACGTTCTAATTCCAAAAATAATTACTTAAATTTGAGTCAGATCGAGTTACTTTTTCAATAATGAATATTTTCAAATTAATCATCATAAATATGTAAAATATTGATGTTTTACTATTTATTTAAAAAATTATCAAAGTGCACTCTTCGTCGTCGTCTTCTACAAAACAGTTGTTTACTCAGTGAGGGAAAAGTTTCCGATTGTTGTGATGAAAGTGCCCCAGCGTCTGTGGGTACAAGTGGTGTGCGGATTTATCACAGGACACAGGAAATGTTTAGTTTATTGACACAAGCGACTCCATAAACATCGAGATGGCGTCAATCTTCTAAATATTTCGAGTTGTAAGTAAAAATGTTGAACGCGTTTTGGTGAGATTTGCACTACGTTTGACACCATTTTCACTACCCTCTGTTTAAATCTTAAAATTTGGCCTTAATTTCTAACTTTGGAGAAAATACTTACTTCGAAAGGAGAGTAGAGGTCTTTAGCTCTGTTTCTCACCAACAACAAGTCGCGACTGATGCCCATCTCCGATGTCAGGACGCGTAATAATGTACTTTTTTTGGGATTGTCCATGCTGATCGTACATGGTCCACTCTGTACCCTACGGTTTTTTACAATAAGTATTTTCTCTAAAGTTAGAAATTAAGGCCATATTTTAAGATTAAACAGAGGGTAATGAAAAATGTGGCCAAATGCAGTGCACATTACCACATCTAGTATAAATATCTCGAAGATTGACGCCATCTCAAAGTTTGCAGAGTCGCTTGTGTCAACAAACTTCCCATTTCCTGTGCTAAATCTGCACACCACTTGTACCCATAGACACTAGGGCTTTTCCATTACAACATTCATAAACACCTACCTCCAACCACTACTTATCCAAGGGAACTACGATTTTTAATGAAGAAGAAGAAGTAAGTATTTTCTCCAAAATTAGAAATTAAAGTCATATTTTAAGATTAACCCTCTTACGCCAATTGGACGTATTAAACGTCGAGTCAAAATGTCTCCCATATGCCGATTGGACGTATCATACGTCGGCTCAAAAAAGTTTTTTTAAAAATTCGCGGAAAAATACTTACAGGCCTACCAGCCGAAAACTTTTGTATCACGCGCCTTGGGGGATGCTGGAAGTTCACGGATCAAGGCGTTGTTTTGTTTACAATCGCTACGCAGGCGCGCAAGCGCGAATTTCTTTCTTAATCGCGCTAAAAGTATCAGTGACACATCTCGGAAATTATTTCGTCACTTTGACAATAATTTTTGTACCATTTAAATTATCCTTTACATGAAGTATTATATATGAAAATGTGCGCAAATTCATGTAAAATACAAAAAAAAAATATTCATGATTGTAGCTTTTATCAGTTTTGAAATATTTTCATAAAAATAACGATAAGTGCAAAAATTTCAACCTTCGGTCAACTTTGACTCTGCAGAAATGGTCGAGAAACGCAATTGTAAGCTAAAATTCTTACATTATAGTAATATTCAATCATTTGCTGTCATTTTGCAACAAATTGGACGTCTCTAGCACAATATTTTGATTTATGGTGAATTTATGCAAAAAACTTTTTTCTCACGTTCGTGCGATAACTCTTCCGATAAATTTTTTCGTGCGATTGTCCTAATGTTTGCACCCTTTTAAATTTGCCGTTACATAAAGTTTATATATGGAAATGTGCGCAATTTCATGCACAATACAACAAAAACAACCCATGGTTGTAGCTTTTATCAGTTTCGAAATATTTTATCATATAAATAACGTTAGTGCAAAAATTTCAACTTTCGGTCAACTTGACTCTACCGAAATGGTCGAAAAACGCAATTGTAAGCTAAAACTCTTATATTGTTCCGACACGGCATACAAACCTTCGGTCCTTTTACAATAGGAAGGTACTAGCGGCAGCTGGATAGGTCGTAAGCTTTCGAACAAGGGTTCGGTAGTTTAACTGCTTGTCCGCAGGCAGGCGCGCTAGCGCGCGACTGGGAGGTAAACAAATCACTTTTGCTTTCGGCCTGCTGGCGTGTGGACGTGTATCATCGCTCTCTGCCCGCTTCATCGTCGTTTGCTTTCGCATGATTGTGTTTTCTTTTTCTATGTATCTAGTGAAACTGAATTGTAAGTACAATCATTTCATTGAATTCAAGTGTGAATTAAAGGATCTTGGTTCACAACGCCCTCCGATTACCCGAGTGCCGGGACTGAAGGGCGTTTGCGGAATTCCATTTTCCCAGAATGATCCTCGTATTGTGTATGCTCGGTGCCGAGGGCGGGAGCGCTCGCTCCGAGCGTATATTGGGTTGGAAATGTGTAGATGAAAATCGTAAGTGCTCTTTTCATTTATATTTTTTTGACCTGTATGCCCGTTGCCGAACGAATGCGCTCGGCACGGAAACTTATTCAATATGAAAGTGGAATCGCAAGTACAGTATTCTTTTTCATTTTCATATATTATTTTTTATTGTAGCAATACTCATTTTGGATCAGTTTCCGAGCTTGCCCGGAGATTGATCCTTCCCCCTTTTTATTTTGAATGAGTGAAATCGCAAGTGCAGTTCTTTTTCATTTTCATTTTTTTATTGATTGCATTGTTGACTGGGATCAATGTTCCGCTATTCACGGGAATTGACCTCCTTCCCCTTTTTATTGTATGAAGTGAAATCGCAAGCGCAGTAGTCTTTTCATTTTCATATATTCGTTGATTGCATCAATTCATTATGGATCAAGGTTTCCAGAAACCTTGATCCATAAAGGTAAGGAATGAAACCTTTCACCCGCCCTTGCGCTCGGTACCGAGGGCGCAAATGCGCTCGATCCGAGCCCTTATTCATTGTGAAGTGAATCGTTTTGCAAGATGCATTTTCATTTTGTTCCTTATTATTGATTGCATCAATATTATTTGGTTCAAGTTCCGCTCAGTCAGGGAATTGATCCTTATGCCTTGTATTCGTGCCGATGGCACGATTGCTCTACGGCTCTTATTTTTGTTGTTGGGTACATGGGTACTGTGGCGGGGGTGGGGAACGAGACCCCCCCCGCTCAGTTCCCACAGATGGCTCTTACCCTTGAGGGGGGGGGGGGTGGGGGGGGAGGTTCTCGTTCGTTCTCTCCTCGCCCGATCCGTCGAGCGCGGGGAGGGCGCTCGGTGCCCGATGTACAATTGTATTAGGGGTCTTCCACTCGTTCGGGAGGGATCAAAACCCCCGCACGAGGGGATTTCCCCCCCATTAATCGCTACTACTATTATTTCCGCAGGTGCTACTGCTACGAGGGTGGACCTTGGTGAGGTATGGGCGTCCTTCCAATTGCAGAGCGTGCTGGTGTCCAGGGGCTGCGGTTCTATGTCTGGGCCTACTGATGCGGTCACCCATGGAGTGGTGACCACGCAACCAGGTGACGACGTCCCTCCTCACCTGGTGTACTCGCCTCACGTGGTAACAGTCCTTGCCTACAGCCGCTGTGAAGTGCCGTTCGCCGTACCGAGAGGGGGCGTGCCGCCGCCGCTCGTGGTTGCCGCGCTGCAGCGACCACACTTCCGCTGCCCTAGAACTCGCCCCTGGACCTGCCGCCGGTACCAGGATGTTGCTGGCTGCTGCTCCACTTCCTGTGTTTCCGGTGCTGCCTGCCGTACCTGCCGATTCTGGGCTGACTGTCCATGCAGTTTGCTGCGCTGGCTGTCCCTGCCTTTGTGCTGCGCTGGCTGTTCCTGCCGTTGCTGCGCTGGCTGTCCCTACCGATGATGTGCTGGCCGTGCCTGCTGTTCCTGAGATGCCCCATACCTGCTGATGTCGTCCCTGTTCGTGGTGGTACTACCCCAGACTTTGGTCTGTCTGTACAGGTGCGTCCGGGCCCTGTGGCTTCGGCTACAGCAGCCCCGGCTCCGCCCTGGATAGCAGATCTTACGTCTGTCCTGAGGAAGCTGACGAAGAAGAGGAGGAATGTCGTGTGGTCGTCGTGTTCATCTTCTTCATCGTCGTCGGCCGCCGCCTCTTCCCCTTCGACTTCTAAGGCTTTACAGCCGAGGAAGAAGAAGGTCGCCTCCTCCCTCCTAAGAAGCTTCCTCGGGAGCTTCTCGGGACCCGTCTCACCTCGGTGGGACGGGAGGTTCCTTCCGCTGGTCCTCCTGCTCCTTCGGGAGCGGGGCCCGTCTCTTCTTCCGCGAAGGAAGAAGACTAACGGGGACCAGAGGGGTACCGGCTAACACCGGTACTTCCTCTCGCCTGGTGTCAGTGGTTCTGCCACTGCATCAGGGTCCGTCTCGGCCTCTCGTTCGCGTGGAAGGTACCGAGTGTACGGTCGCCTACCAGCGACCCGTGCAGCCAGGAACCAGACCTCTGAGTCCGCTCAGCGTCAGGTTCACGGCACGGGGCGGAAGACTGGTGACAGCCGCTCATGCGACTCTCACCAGACCAGCTCTCACTCTCGCGGTGTGAACAGCTGGCTACCCGGGGACGTGACGGTCCACGACCGACCACGGGCTGAGCTGGGAAGAGGTCCTCACCGTTAGCCGGTGCCAGCCACGGCTGGAACCAGCGACGTGACGTGCCGTGAGGACAAGCACCGGTCTCACTGCGACAGTGGAGCCTGCAGGTCGCCTGACCGTCGCTCTCACAGAGAGCGATCGGGAACGGCAACCAGCACCAGCTCTTCTGACACTCGAGATCGGGGCCGCTGTGCTCAGTCCAGCCGTTCTCCACAGCGAGACGGTTCGACCAGGCCTGCAGCTCGATCGTCACCGCGGGTTGACGATCGCCTGCAGCCCTCCAAGCCTGCTGGTTCTGCCAGCGAGCGACGAGGGAGCGTCAGGTCTGCCTCTCCCGTACCTTCAACCTCCTCGGGTTACACCGGGAGGAGCGAGGTATTGAGGAGTGATCGTGAGGGGTGCGCCCCTCATGATCCCACCACGACGCCCTACGTGCCAGGCACGGTTCTTGGACCGACCAGGACGTATGCGCAAGTGGATGGGGAAGACCGAGAGGGCTGTCGCTGTTTCCCCCCCCCTTCTTAGGAGGAAGGTTTCTCGGAATGCTCTTGTTCGAAGGCTTAACGGTCCCACTCTGCAAGATGCGGTGACTTCCGAGATCCAGAGGAACTTTGCCGAGGTTACGGCGCTGATTCGTCAGCACAATGACCTCGGGGAAGGATCGCCGCTCCCACCAGCAGAGCCACGTCTCGGCTCGAGTCGTTTTGGGGCCCGAGAGGGAACCCAAATCGACGGTGGGTCGGCCGCGATCGGAGCTTGCCAACTGTGTTGAACCAGGTAGTCTCTCGTCTCCGGACAAGAAGGCTCTCTCAGTTCTGGACGGTCGAACAAGCTACTTCACCTCCTCTACTGCGACAGAGGCGTTTATACGTGTCTTCGGACACCGTATTTAAATACCCCTTCGGTCCTCCTGAGGTTTCGACCTCGACGAGGACTGGAATGAGTCGGAGCGGTATCGGCTCTCTACTGTCAGGTGTCGATCAGCCCCACCCAGACGACGTTCACAGTGGCGGCAGACACTTACCTACAGTATGAGTTCGTAACCCTCCTCGGGAAAACGTTTTTCTCCTGACGATACGTTTTCCCAGGCTCTGAGAGGCCATCGCCGTAAGGCGATGGCTGCTCCTTTTCTTCTCCAACTGCTAGATCCGCTGGGAAGGCGAGCCAGTATCCAATTCCTCCCCCATTCCCTCTCTCCTTACGGCTACGAGGAAAGGGGAGGGATCCTACAGAGATTTCTCTGTAAGATCCCACGTTAGGGGCTGCGCTACCGGGGGGGGACCTTCGGGTCCTACCTGACGTAAGCCCCGGTCATATTGAGGAGGGATCCTGCCCCTTTCTCGATTTCTACGGGAATCGAGAGGACCACCAGCCGATATCGTCTGACGAATTCGGTGGGGGGTTTCGCAGCAGAGTGCTTAGAATTCTACGGAATTTCTAGCGCACTCAGAGTGTTCGAGTTTTTTACGATCTCCAAACACTCAGGCGAGACCACGGTCCAAAGTGAGCGAGAATCCCCGATAATTGTTACACGATAATCGGGAAACCTCGCTTATGTTCTCGAATTCCTGTAATTTCTAGCATTTGGAAGAAGACTGCTGCTGAAAGAAGAGTATCTCACAGTAGGCGCTTAACCTTGGAATAGAGAAGAACGGACGGGAACTTCCAGTTTGGCTTGAACTATCGTCTTCGGTATTCTGTTCACCATTGAAGCTTTCCTTTGGGAAAGACTTCTCCTTCACTCTCTTGACTAGAGAACGAAGGCGGTCGATCTCCAATCCTTATTCTCATTCCTCGAGGGGAAAAGAATTTAGGATGGAGGTCGTGGTACAGAACCTACAAATATACTACGTATATTACCCTCGCGACATGATTCTTTAACAGTTGAATTGTCCGTGGGGTAGGCGCATACCGTAGTTAACTCTACGGTTTGTGACCGAGACGAATTGTATCTTAATTGAACTGCAACTCGGGGTTGCCTGCAACCTCCCAGCAGTTATCAGTTTCGATTTTAGATACTTGGTATTGTCATGACAACACCAAATCAGCTTTTGTATTTACCGAAATCCGTTTCGGTTAGATATAATTGCTCGAGCGTATTCTTTATGCTCGATGGTTCTAGCCGAACGCATTCCTTCGTGGAATAATGGATTACCTGGCAACTCAGGATGACGAGTCACCGAGAGCTACTGCGTATTGAACTGCCTGATAGCGGCTCAGTATCAGCTAGGTCTCGGAGATGCACGGTCGGTTACGTCTCTCTCTCCCCTGGTTGGATTGACTACCGAACCGTATCTCTGCCCAACAATCATGGACTTAGGTCTCTGATTAACGGGGATTCTCGCAATAATGAAGGACCATCTACTGCTGTGACGCTCGATTTTCATCGCCTTCGACATTGCGAGAATTTTCAACAGAGATATCTCTTGGACTCTTTCATCTTTCTGTTTACCGCACGGTAACAGAAGTCTGTACTAGTCAACCGCTGCATCGCACTGCGATAATGCGAATGATTTTTGCAGACATCTGAGTTTGTCTTCAAAATATCTCGTATTCGTAGGTGTGCAATTTCATTGCTCGCCCCGAATTAACAGATATGTCAGAAGACATCGCCTACTCTCCGACCTGACAGCTCTACTTCCAAATGTTCAGCCATGAGAAGCAGTTCTTCAGGCAGTAGTTTCCCTGTCTTCATTACTGAAGCGCTCCGCTTTTATTGCAACTACGATCCTCACCGGACAGCAATCAATAGCGGTTAGCGTCTCAGTCTTTGTAGCACAGGTTCAGAATCTTGAGATCCTTCTCTCGGTTCAGCTGTGAAGACGTAGGTTGCATTTTCTGTACACCTTCGTCTTCAACGTCACATAGTGTTGTTTCTCCTTACCCGAGAATCAACTATACTATGAGATATCTTGCCATCAAGGACCTCGGTCTCTAGAAGGCAATTGACTTTCGCCTGTTGGGCACATGCCTTAAGAGAGTCATCACCTTGCCTTCTGGCATCGGTGACGAACAAATTATTTGTTTTAGTCTCTTGGCATAACCCTTTAAGGCGAAGGTCACGTTGACTTGCTCGGGTGCTTGGACAACTTGCCTCCTAACCGAACGCAGTCAGTAGGCAGCTGTCAGAGCGCCCAACAGTCTCGTTACTCAACTTCGCTGTGGACTTAGTTGGCGGTTGTTGTTCCATAACAATCTTTTCTTCGTCCTAACGGCTTGTCACAGTACCCATACCATCGACACCCAACATTGAGTGTCGGTGTCCTATCCACTACCGAGAACAACAACTTCGCTGCAGACGGATAGACCAGTATGGGTACAGGACATCACCGAAGTCGAGAAGAGGGATAGGTCATACGACAATTCCCTTCTTTTCCTCTGAGGTAATTGCATGACTTTGCCTGCGAAGTCAAGCATCCAGGGGATGGGGATTCGTGACGCTCGATTTCGTACCGAATTCGTAGCGAAGACTCTGAACCCTTCGGTTCCTGACGATCGGTTAGAGTCCTTCACAGTCCCCTCCCTAATGGACTTCACCGCCTTCGATGCGAAGGAGATGCTGCTTTGTCCTGTGAAAGCACGACCGCGCTTTCTGAAGAAACTCGACATCCCAGGCGGAGTGTTGAAGACTCTTCGTCAGCACCAAGATGACCTAGAAGTACACTCCCTCGAGTTACACAAGAACTTCTCCGTGGCGCAGGCTGAAGGCAGGGGTCTGGTACAACCAGACCACTCTGGCCTACCTCCTTTTGGACCTTTTGGATATTGCCCACAGGTCCTTGGATCGTTTTCCTTAGGACCCGTGTGGCTGCTCAACACGTTGTGTAGCTAACCCAGACCCTAGCAGGCTGAACAGCATCGAGTCCTGGTGTGACTGTATGAATAGATAGTGAATGAGAAGTGACTGGCTTCTCTTTCTATCTTTTTCTACCCCTCTACCTGTGGGTAGAGGGATACGGTCATTACCCTGCTGGATAAGGACGAGATGCCGGTGAGCTATATGACAGAGCCCCATCCTATCCCTTTCACTAGGGATAGGAGCAGAATATCCACCACTTCCTTCTACAAGGGGGGGAAGTGGATGCCTACAAGAGTCAAACCCATGACTTTATATTTGCTCCTGTACAGGAACAAGTTCTTGCATTGCTGGTACGAAGAGATGCGCATGCCCTCTCTTAGTACTCTCGGTCCAGAGGTCTGACATTGATCCTGCGGTGCACACCCCGATCAATCGGACAGAGGCTTGGATCCCTCCCTCGCTCTTACGACCAGGGAGGCTTCCAAGGTTGGGCGAACACCAGTCTGTTCACAAAAGACTCAGATTCCACCCACCAAGAAGTGAGTCTTCCTATTGTAAAAGGACGAAGGTTTGTATGCCGTGTCGGAACAAATGACAATTTGTCTAAAATTGCATTTTTCCTAACTATACAAACCTGAGTCCTTTTACACATAGCCCCACCTCATGCCACCCCTCACTCTGCAGTTTTTGCTTGGGCCAAAAGCAAAAGTGATTTGTTTACCTCCCAGTCGCGCGCGGCGCGCCTGTCGGACAAGCAGTTAACTACCGAACCCCTTGTTCGAAAGCTTACGAACCTATCCAGCTGCCGCTAGTACCTTCCTATTGTAAAAGACCTCAGGTTTGTATAGTTAGGAAAAATGCAATTTTAGACAAATTGTCATTTCTAATAATATTCAATCATTTACCTTCATTTTGCAATGACTTTGGAAGTCTCTAGCACAATATTTCGATTTATGGTGAATTTATGAAAAAAAAAAAAACATTTTCCTTACGTTCGCGCGGTAACTCTTCCGAAAAAATCAGAATTTTTTTGTGCGATTGTCGAAATGTTTGCACCATTTAAAATTAGCTGTTACATAAAGTTTTATATATGAAAAATGTGCGCAATTTCATGTAGAATACAACTAAAAATGATTGAAGGTTGTAGCTTTTCTCTTTTTTCGAAATATTTGCATATAAATCACGATAAATAGAAAAAAAACCACGTTCGGTCAAATTTGACTCTACCGAAATAGTTGAAAAACGCAATTGTAAGCTAAAACTCTTACAGCCTAGTAATATTCCGTCATTTTTCTTCATTTTGAAACAAATTTGAAGTGTCTAGAACAATATTGTGATTTATGGTGAATTTTTGAAAAATATATTTACCTTCACTCCGCGCGCCGATTCGCGGCCGCAAGTCCCCGAAATACGTACATCGCATTATCCTAATATTTGCTCCTTTTTCATATTAGCCTTTTTATAGAGTTTCATATATCAAAATGTGCGCAAATTCATGAAAAATACAATAAAAAAATAATTAAAGGTTGTAGCTTTCTCCATCTCCGAAATATTTGCATATAAAAAAAGATATATAATAAAAATTTCGACATTCGGTCAAAGTTTAACTCGTCGAAATGGTCGAAATCTGCAATTCTAATCTAAAACTCTTACAGTATCGTAATATTCAATCGTTTGTCTTAATTTTGAAATAAATTGGAAGTCTCTAGGACAATATTTAGAATTACGGTGAATTTTTGAAAATAACATTTTTTTACGTCCGCGCGTTACGAATTCGTACATTTTGTGATAATATTTTTCCGGTGTTGCTTTTATGGTTTTACTATGTATTATATATCAAAAGGATTGCAATTTAGTGTACAATACAACGAAAAAAAATTAACTCGTTAGCTTTGACCGTTTTTTGCACAGCGTGATTTGAATACAATTATCTATGAATTTTTTTTTTCGCTACCATATATCGCATTATTTACATGATAATGATATTATTTTTCATTTCTGATGATTGCATACTAAACTTCAGGCAATGAAAAAAAAAATGAGCCAAAAATGAACTCTTAATCTTCAAAACTAAGCGCGCTGTGATTTTTTGAAAAAATTATTTTTTCCGTTACCGCGCTCACTCCAAACCGGCGCCGGCATACAGGAGAGGTTTTGATTTTTAGGGCTTCGGCGTAAGAGGGTTAATCAGAGGTTAATGAAAGTCTGGCTCTACGCATTGCACACTACCTCCATGACGCTTTTGAAATTTTTACTCACAACTATGAATATTTTTACTTACAACTAAGAATATTGATGCCATCTCGATGTTTGCGGAGTCGCTTGTGTCAATAAACTTCCCAGTCCACATGCTAAATCCGCACACCACTTGTACCCATCTACACTGGGGCACTTTCTTCACAAAAATCGTAAACAATGATTTCCACCATGACTTATCCAAGGGAACTACGATTTTTGGTAGAAGAAGAAGAAGCATGCACCAGATAATTATTTAAATACGTAGTTAAACGGCAGTATAAGGTCATGAATTGCATGTTTTACATATTCATGATTATTAATTTGAAAATATTCGTTGTTGATAAAGTAACTAGATTCCTGACTCAAATATCAACAGTTTTGCTGTAAATGGCACCTACGGCATTCTTCGCGTTCTCTCCTATTGTTTATCAGTGTTGCCAATTGGTATGTGTTTACTCTCCAAATTGGGTATAAGACTTAAAACCGGGGAAATAAGTGAAATTAGCGTATCTATTTGTAGTATATATACATAT
The DNA here is from genome assembly GCF_015104395.2 of Macrobrachium nipponense. NCBI lineage: Eukaryota > Metazoa > Arthropoda > Malacostraca > Decapoda > Palaemonidae > Macrobrachium > Macrobrachium nipponense. Next base: position 143,862,394 of record NC_087200.1, on the reverse strand, counting down.
TAGAGCAATTTTATCATTATTGCATTACTATGACAACTAGAATTCATGGAAACAGTTTGTAAATGCATCAGCGTATGTGTGAAGCTCCACTTCATTGGCAATGATGAGTTATTTTGCTGTCTGCTCATATCTATAGAAATATCTGTAATTTTGGGGGGTTAATTTGGTTGCAAAAAAAGGGATAATAGCCATGAATTGAATAAACAAATTGAAGTAATAAAGGAAAGTTAAACTAAATAATGAGTAAAGTAAACAATTAAGGGAATATAGCTTTTCACCTCATAAACCGTGTACTACTCGAGCGCTTACGAACCAGGAACCGCAACGTAGTTGAAGTGCAATTTGGAGTGAATTAAGACCAAAACATGTATTATTACAATCAAATAAGCACTGTGGAGTTTCAGTTGTGATGGTAGTAAGGATAAAACCACCGATTACAAGGTAAAATTAATTTAAGTTCAAACCATGACCCAGGGAATAAGAAGTTTCATACTTTCACTAATACTGTATAGGCAACAAAATGTTGTTTTATTGTGCTGATTACAATTGCAATCTTGAGTAAGATAAATAAATGTTACATATATACACTAACATTGTTCAAATGAGTGCTGGGAAAGATGGTGGCTCCGCTGGGCTTACGAACGACATTTCATACGGTTGCAGCCCTCACAGGCTTATTTTAGTTCGTATGGCACTTTCATATATCACCTAATGTTGAGGAAACTTCAATCTTTTGAATGGTATGCTTAAAATGTGTAACTGTATTCTTGTTTCACCAATTAAAGATCGAGTGAATAAGGCTGATCCACGCGATGACGAAGGATCCACTGCTAAATTCACTTTGTTCCTACATGATATACAAACCCTCGGTCCTTTACATAAGGAATTAGTTTCAGTGTAGCTGGCATTACTGCATTAAATTCTTGAACAAGGTGGTTAGGCAGTAACTACCTTGTGGCAGGCGGGTAGGCTAGCCTGCCTAGATGTAAACACTCCGCTTTGGCTTCATCCGTCTTCCAATGAAGACGTGTGTATGTGAGCTCTTGCTGACTGGTCATTGATCTTTTTCCTGGTGGGATCTTTCTGGTTTATTTTTGTTTTTTAAATAAATACGTATGTACAGTGGTCCCCCCGTATTCGCAGGGGGATGCGTACCAGACACCCCCCTTGAATAGTTAGAACCCGCTAATGTTTGGAACCCCTATATAAATGCTAAAAACAGCCTATTTTGTTAGTTAAAACTCAAGAAAACTTGAGGTTTGTCCTTTTTTTTGTTGTTTATGGTAATTTCTCTTCATCCTTTCACTTACTATCGGACAAAGGTAGAAAAGTGGGCGTGTGGTGTTGGTGTTTGGGGGATCTCTTCTCACTTCAGAGGGCAGTGCCCTTGGATGCAAGAGGAGTATCCTTATTACTTTAAATTTTTTTTCTTTATTTTACAGACTAACAGTGGTGATTGTGTTTACAGCAGTATTGGTTGGATAGCTCTTCGTATTGGTTATCCTAACCTTGCAATTGTACCTGTGACTCGTAGCATGTTGTGATACTGATCCTCGAGTGTGTACTGATCCCCTGCTGGTAATCATACAGTGGACCCCCCGTATTCGCGTTCTCCGGATTTGCGGACTCACACATTCACGGATTTCTCTCGGGAACGTTTCCCTGCATTATTCGCGCATTCGCGGTATTTTTCTATGAGAAATATCCACAAATTCCTGGTTTTTGTTATTAATTTCATCATAAAATGCACTTTTTGTGATAAAACTATTAAAAAAACCAAGTATGAAAATTTTTAGTGGTTTTTCTTAAGTTTTAACTGACAAAATAGGCTGTTTTTAGCGTTTTTATAGGGTTCCAAACATTCGCGGATTCTAACTATTCATGGGGGGGTCTGGTACGCATCCCCCGCAAATACGGGGGGACCACTGTATTCACTTACCACTACTAACCTGGAGTTACGTCACTAGATGAAGCTTTCGCTGCTTCCTTCCCTGTGGTGTTTATCTATTCCTGATGGTAGAAGTCTGGCAGAATTTGGAGGAATCGAAGAAGTAAAAGAGCTCGTCAAGTGTCGTCATCCTCCTCTTCGAGATCATCATATTTTCATGTCTCCACCCCTTCGACTCCTAAAGCTCTTTGCCGTAGAAGAGAAGGTTGTCTCCCCCCCCCAAGAAGTCTCATCATGGGGCTTCTAAGGGTCTGTCTCCTCACTGAGGAGGCAGTTGGGAACTTTCACGCTGTCCCCAGGGTCTAACGTGTCAGGAGCCGTAGAAGCGCAAACTTCGGTTCGCACCTCTGCTGCTAGTCCTAGAGGTTCTACCCCTAAGACTAGTTCCGTTTTAGGCGCTTGTTCGCGAGTCCCTAAGTGCACGTAATCTTCGGATTCCCGTGCATCCAGAGGCGCGTTGACGCTGAGTCCGCTCACTGTCATGACTCGGACACGGGGTGGAAGAAAGGAGCGAGTCGCTCAGGTGACTCGCGCCTTGCCGGTGATTGGTTGGTTCCTAGGGTTGACTTGACAGTCCACGCAGAGACCGGTGGAGGCTGCCCATCCAGTCCTCTTGAGAGGTTTCGGCCTCGACGAGGACTTGGACGAGTCAGAGGACAATATCAGCTCTCTCTCCAGTCAGGTGCACGCTTAACCCCACCCAGACGTTGGTCACATTTGCACGACCAACCAGTCTCGGTGGTGGCAGACGCTTCGCCTGCCATGCGAGAGTTTCATAACCCTCCTTGAGGAAGCGTTCTCTCCACTGCAGCTCCGTCAGGTCCTCCTTCCCAGGTTGTGAAGAGGATAGAATATCTTCATGGACATTCTTGGTTGTGAGCCTTCAAGAGAGGGGGATCAATGGCGCAACTGTCTCGGATGTCAGTGATCTCCGTATCTGTCAGCATATGTTAATAGGTTCGAGTCCTTCATGATCCCCACTCCTTGACTTTGTAATCGATAATCCAGATCAATCGTAACTGTCCTGTTAGCGTGCTGCTGTATACTTTTAGAAAAAGACTCGACAGTGTCAAAAGACACATCTTTCTCCTGGTTTTGTGAGACGATTGGTAGCTTCGCTGCAGCTGGCAATAACACCACCTGTACACTTTGCCCGAGAGTTCACAAAATCAGTGGCTTAGTCCATCCCTCACATTCCAGAGGAATTTGTCTGTCTGGAAACAGAAATGTGGTCTCATCAACCCACATTTATGTCTTTCTTGCCCACATGTCCTTGGATGTGTTGCGAAGATGAAATTGTGGGTACATTGTGCATCTCCTTCATCAGCTTCATTGCGTAAAAAGTTACTGATGTATGTAAACGTAAACACAAAACAGTGTACAGTGGTACCAAGTTTGTCGAACGTTTCTTATTTGAACTTTCCGTTTTTTTAACATTTTCTAGAAAATTTTGTATAGCTTGCCAAACAAATGCTCATACTTCGAACTGACTGATTAAGTTTATACTTGTATTCGATGGCTTAGTGGGTCTCACAAGTTAAACTGTATTAATTTTTTTTCATATAGTTTAATGATAACCATATTCAATGAAATAAATAAAAGTATAAAGCATTTAATATAAAATTTAGCTTTCAATAAAACATTTAGCATAAAAGACGTATAAAATCATACGCAACCACAGTGACGTTATGCCCAGCTGACCTGGGACTGAACGAGAGAGCGTTGATATGTTGAGGAGAGAAGGAGAAGAGTTAAAATATTACTGTATGTACGTAAAAGCAATAACATTTCATATAAGAAAGGAATTTACCGATAAATGTAACGCAATGATAAAATATGAAAACAATCAAATACAATACAGAAAAAAAGTTTATTAAGCCAGTGTGTGGTAGTGAAGTTGAAAAATATTAAATAGTAAGTAAAAGAACAAAGATTTTCACAGTAAAATTTATCACAAATGATTAACAAAATCATTTGTCATTGTGGCAATACATAGCTAACTTCAAGGAATAATGAACGAATGATTTTAAATTATTGCTAAGTTATCGTGTGTCGCAGTATTGTTGAGGAGAGAAAAGAAAGTAAAATCTTTACTATAAAATGTACATAAAAGCAGTACCAATTCACATAAAAAATAAAATTTTATTTCACAATAAATTTAACGTAATGATAAAACATAAAACCAAATGCAATCAATAAAAACAAAAAAAAAAGCTTGCAGCTTGCTCAAGTCCGTGTTTGGTGGGCTGAGAGAGAGAGAGAGAGAGAGAGAGAGAGAGAGAGAGAGAGAGAGAGAGAGAGAGAGAGAGAGAGAGAGAGAGCTCTGCTTCCCACTGACTTATCAGTTGATCTGGGATGATTATTCACCCATTTCTTTCACTTACACTCGATCTGCCCAAATCACTTTTATTTTTGTTACGTTAAAATATCAATCTAGTGATAATTGCTTTTTACGATTTTTTACTACTGTAATAAATAAACAAGCTGTCTACTTTCAGCTTCGGGCCTTCGATTGTTTGTTGAAATGGCTTCCTTGTGAAAAGTTATTTTATCTCTTTCCTTTTCTTGCATTCTTGACTTAATACTTATTTGTTTGCAAAATCCTCATGTTTGTTTTAAAAGTCTGCCATTTGCCAACAGCAAGTTGATGTATTGTGGCGCCACATAATTAATCTCATTCGTGCACCTAAGATCCAAATATAAACATGTTGATTACTCTCTCTCTCTCTCTCTCTCTCTCTCTCTCTCTCTCTCTCTCTCTCTCTCTCTCTCTCTCTCTCTCTCTCTCTCTCTCTCTCTCTCTCTCTCTGACACACAATTTGACACACACACACTATCAATTCCTTTGATAATCTTTGTATCTAATATGTGAATAAAATTTTGTTATCAACCTTTGCATACAGCAACCAATTCAGTTTGCTCAAAGGGTTCCCATCTCTCCTCCCTCCATCCCCCTGCCGGCTGGCACCATTTTTACCTAACAGTTCGTAAATTGTACACAGTAAAAATAAAATTTAAAAAATTTACTTCATATAATGTACTGTTTCCTTACTTTACACTCTTAATTTAACTTTTGAACACATTAATAATAGAAAAAATGTGATAAGGGGGACTTTTTGGGTTGGCTGGAACAAATGATCCTGATTCCCTTTATTTCTTATGGGGATATTTGTTTCATATTTTGAACAAATCGTACTTCGAACAGCCTTCTGGAACGCATTAAGTTCGAAGTACGAGGTACTACTATACTCATGTATCAGCAAATATCTGTGTGCATCATGCCAAAATTGGCCCCTAAAAAGCAGCCTGTTCCTTCTAAGGCTTCTGGCAAAGAAGCTAAAAGAAAGAAAACTGCAATGAAGCTCAACAAGAAGGTGAAACTTCTCAATATGCTGAAGGAGGGCAAAAGTTACGCCACGGTCAGCCGCCATTTTAATGTCAACAAGAGCACGGTGAGATAAGTAAAGAAAAATGAAAGTGAAATAAGAAATAGTTTTAACATGACATACTATGGTACGACAAAGGCTGAGACCAAACAATCGTGAAAATTAAATGTCGTCTCGTTCTGGATCAAGGACAGCAGGAAGAAGAACGTGCCCCTTGACTCCAAGATCATAAGTGAAAAAGCACGACAGCTCTACCAGCAGCTATCAACTGCCACACAAGGTGGCGAAGAAGAGGAAGCTGAAGATGTAGAGGCACAGGAAGGCAATGAAGAAGGGGAATTGGAATTCTTTGGCTTCGATGAACCAGCTCCTGAAGAGGAAGAAGAAGAGCCACAACCATGACTGTCCTCAGCTCCCCAAGGTTTTCTGGCGAGCAAAGGATAGTTCCACCAGTTTCAGAAAAGGTTCCACCTGAAGTCTGTTTCCCTACATGGGGAAGCTGCATCTGCCAACAAAGAGGCAGCTGCAAAATATCCTGAGGCCTTCAAGAAATAATCTAGGAGAAAGGATACTGCCCACAACAGGTGTTCAATATGAATGAAACTGGCCTGTTCTGGAGATGCTGACCTGAACGTACCATATGAAGGATGAAGCTAAAACCTCTGGATTCAAGGCACAAAAGGACAGGTTGACCCTCTTGATTTACAGGAATGCGGCTGGCTTTATGCTGAAAACAGGCCTCATTTGCAAGGCTGCAAATCTCAGGGCACAAAAGAATAAGAACAAGGCGTTACAGTGGGGCATCGCTTAATTGTGGATCAGCAATCACGGAATCAGTCATTCACAGGTTTTTTTTCTTTACCGCTTCTCATGCTAAATCGCTGGTATGAATCGCAGCATCGCGGGACAAACATGTTGTGTATGCGATGTTTATCGGTAGGCTAAGCCTCGGCCGCAGTCCGATAATCACCAACTTACATGAAACAACTCACATTATGATATTAACTGACAATAAAGGTAATAAAACCATTCTCACTTTATATATTTTAGGCATATCTCCGAATTAAGTTCCATTCGGCAACTAAAAACAGTGATGATATTGGTAAAACAACGACAGTTGATTATTTTAAGAATGTAAACAAAACCAGAATGCAAATGGTAGATCGCTATGTTCATATCATAATACTATAATATGGTAATGTTACATGCAATATGACTAGACACAGTAAAACAATAGTTTTATTAAAATGATCATTATTCTCAATACACTACTATTATTCAACTTTTGCTAATGGATATCTGTCAATGTTACAACCTAATCAGGCGACAGTTCTCTCTCTCTCTCTCTCTCTCTCTCTCTCTCTCTCTCTCTCTCTCTCTCTCTCTCTCTCTCTCTCTCTCTAGAGAAACAGCTGATTGCCTTTTTTACTACTCATTCTTCATGTAATGGAGATCTGAAGAAAGAATCTTCTCTCTCTCTCCCTTCTCCTCTTCCTCTTCTGTCCTTCTCCTTCTCTCTCTCTCTCTCTCTCTCTCTCTCTCTCTGGCTGTAAAGCTCCCACATTATGTAGTAGGTGACACTTGGCTATACCTCCTCACCACTACAGGTTAAGATGAGCACCAACCAGAGTCAGTATCCCAGGAGCTTGAATTTTTTCTGGGCAGTACTGCAACTGACATTTCAACGTGCTCTAAACCCCCTGAAAACCCACTTACCTGGTCAATTTCTGTAAAATTGTTGCCTGTTGCTCTCACAATGAATGTAAATTTTCTTAAGTCTCATGTCAACATGAACCTTGCTCCTGTAGTTCTTAAGATGACCTTGCTGTGGTGTCCAGATTCCATTCCCATCATCAGTTCTAGAGGTTCCGCCTCTAGATTGGTGCTCTGTTGGGAACTCGTTTGCAAGTTGCTTTGAATGTTTGTGTTTCTAACAAATCATGAGCATCCTGAGCTGCTGGCACAGGCAGACATTCATGTGTCTCATCCCTTCCTACCAGCACTACTGCTAGCACTCACAAGTTCCCACCTGTTGTCTCAATTCTGAGGATTTGAACACCTGGAGAGTGAGGGAGGATGTTCCCTTGGAAAGTTCTATGGAACTTCTAAGGAATGGCGTCTCTCAGAGGTGGCAGTGGTTCTCTTGTTAGCCCCCGTCCATGGGGCAGGATCCGATTCGCATTCTCCTATGGGGTCTAGCGTTTTGGGGTCCTCAAGTGTGCGATCTTTCAAGTCGTGCTTTTGATCCAGTTCTTAAAAGTCTGCATCTGTGCCTGTTCTTCCTCGATTGCTTCGGAAGTCCGGGAGTCTTGCCGAGTACTCAGATTCTATAGAATCACAGGCACTCGCAATGCGACAGAGAGATAAACTCCGATGATTGTTCTTATGAGATTTGGAAGTCTTGCCGAGCACTCAGATTCTTTGGAATCATGTATACTCGGAAGGCGAGACGATTGCTTCCATCAGGAGTCTTGCTGAGTGCTTGAATTCCTAAGAATTTCTGGCGCTTGCCTTGTGCTCAGGTTCCTTGGAATCGTGTGTTCTCGGAAGTCAATAAAAGACTACTCTCAATAATCATTTTTATGAGATTTGAGAGTCTTATCAAGCGCTCAAATTTCTTATAACTTTGAGAGCTCACCAAGAGCTTGGATTTCTTTAAATCATGAGCACTCGGCTGGCATATTATTGACTGCCCATGACTTTATGGAATCTCGGGCAATTCTCAATCAGTTTATGGGAGTTCACTCTCGAGTCTGGTTTAGGCACAGAATGAGTGAAGTGATGAGACACTTAGGTGTGTTGATACTGCCTGCCATATTTTTTTTTTTTTTTTTTTTTTTTTTTTTTTTTAAGTACTTGGCAGGTACCATCCTTGTGTCTTGGATCTTAGGGTCCAAGCATGTAGGACAGCAGACATAGTTGGTTATCGGCAGACTCAGTTAATGGCAAAGTATGGCGACATAACAAGCTGAGTTTCAGTTATCGGCGCCATAAGGTGCTGATAATAGCGCCATTAACCAAAACTCAGCGCCATATGTTGCATAGTTTCAGTTAATGACGGTTTTCTCTTATCAGCACCCTGCCAAGAACGGAACCCACACCGATAACCAGGGACTGCCTGTAGTGTATGTGGGGGAAAACGATAGTTCTTAGCAGATGAGAGCTGCCCATACTCACTTTGATTAGCCAAATCAAGTGCTCAGCTCTTTCCAAGTGAACTTTCTGCTCTCCTCAGGTTGGTGCTTTGCTTAGGCATAAGCACCCTCCTTAGCCGTGCTGCAGTCATCACAAGTTGGTGATCACCCACAATCTACCCCTCATGCTGGTTCTTCTAGTAGGACAGGTAGGAATGCCCTTTCTCCTTACCTGTTCTCTTGACCCGCTCGGTTGTTCCGAGAGATACGAGGTGAACAGAGGAAATTCCAATGAGTTTGTCGCTTTTTTGGAAATCGGCTACAAGGGTTAGTATCTTAAGATTGATCCTTGGATTGGATTGTCATACACTCAAGTAGTCAAGAAAAGTTTCGTCAAGTCCTGTCGGATTTCCCTTCAAGGAGAGAAAATCAGGAGTTTTACGCCTTGGAAAAATTCAAGGGTTTTTCCTTGGCATATGAATACCCTCAACTTTCATTTGGCAGCGATCTTTGCGCTTTTCTGTCGGCACACTGATCTTGGGAATAGGACCGCGGCTTCCCCCTGTGAATATCCTAACTGCTCAAGGCCCTTGCTCCTCCATGAGAGATGAGGGTTTTAGTAGGGGCGCAGCATTCCTTGCTTGTGAGGGTGTTCTTGACTAGATGAATACCTTTTCTCCGGACAAGACTAGATGAATGCCTTCTCTCCGGACAAGGGGTTCATTCAAAAGTTTCAAGACGCCCAATCAAGCTCTCTTCTCCTCTGCTGCCGTGACAGGAGTGATTCTTCTTTACCTTGGAGGGGTCCTGTGCTAACTGCAGATGGTTGTCTATGCTTCATCCAGACTCAGGTCTGTTGCCATTTTCCTTGTCATGAACAATGTTCCTCTCAACAAAAAACAAGTGAGCCTGGAGGACATCACGATGGTGTCTTCCAGGCAGTCTCCTGGCAGGATCTATGATCCTTCACTTTCTGTAAGGCTTAAATTCCTTGAATGCAATCATTCCTGAAGGAATTCTGTCTTGTAGAGATTGTCCCAATCTGGGGTGGAACTTCTACCCAACATCAGAAAGCAACCTTAGGGCTCTATTCTGGTGCTAAGAAGGACTTTGTCCTAATTTGGATCTCCAGATTTGTAAATCCCAAGTGGTCTTGACCCAGAGGAACAGTCCTTTATTCGGTTATGCTTCTTTCTTTTCAGAGAATTGACAGATACCATGGTAGTCAAGGGTTGTGACAGGGCGTCTGCCTTGTCCTTCGGGCATTGGTCAAGACCTTTGTGTCTTTGTAACCATTTGACTCAACTTTATGGTGAGGCCAGCCCTCCTCTGGTCCTAAAGAAGTCTCAGGCTTTGAAGGACGACTGCAGAAACACTCAGCCGCCTTCTGTTTCTCTTCTAGGAAGAGGGCAGAAGGAAAGAGAACATTCGTAACAGGCATTCGTCTTTTGCTGGTACTTCGATGAAGGGTTGCTTGTCGAGTCTCTGGACTTAACCCTTTAACGCCGATTGGATGTATTAAACGTCGATATAAATTGTCTGTTGGGTGCCGATTGGACGTATGGTACATCGATATAAAAAAGTTTTTTTAAAAATTCGCGGAAAAATAGTTATAGGCCTACTAGGCGAAAACTTTTGAATCACGCGCCTTGGGGGATGCTCGGAGCTCACGGATCAAGGCATTGTTTTGTTTACAATCATTACCCAAGCACGCAAGCAAGAATTTCTTTCTTCTCGCACTAAAAAGTATCAGCGACACATCTCAGAAATTATTTCGTCACTTTGACATAATTTTTGCACCATTTTATATTAGCTGTTACATGGAGTATTATATATGAAAATGTGCACAATTTCATGTAGAATACAATAAAAAAACAAATCATGGTTGTAGCTTTTATCAGTTTTGAAATATTTTCATATAAATAATGATGTGCCAAAATTTCAACCTTCGGTCAACTTTGATTCTACCGAAATGGTCGAAAAATGCAACTGTAAGCTAAAACTCTTATATTCTAGTAATATTCAATCATTTACCTTCATTCTGCAACAAATTGGAAGTCTCTAGCACAATATTTCAATTTATGGTGAATTTACGAAAAAAAAAACTTTTTCCTTACGTCCACGCGGTAACTCTTCCGAAAAAATCATAAATGTTTTCGTCCGATTGTCGTAATGTTTGCACTATTTTAAATTAGCCGTTACATAAAGTTTTATATATGGAAATGTGCGCAATTTCATGTAGAATGCAACTTAAAACAACCCGTGGTTAGGAGCCTTTTATCAGTTCATTTTTGAAATCATTTGGCATATCAAATAACCTATAACAGTAGCCAAAATTATCAACCTTTCGTGGCAAATTTACTCAACCGAAATGGTCAAAAAACGCAATTGTAAGCTAAAAAACTTATATTTTAGTAATATTCAATCATTTACCTTTATTTTGCAACAAATTGGAAGTCTCTAGCACAATATTTTGATTTATGGTGGATTTATGAAATAAACTTTTTCCTTACGTCCGCCACGTAACATCTTCAGAAAAAATCATAAATTTTTTCGTCCGATTGTCGTAATGTTTGCATCATTTTAAATTAGCCGTTACATAAAGTTTTATATATGAAAATGTGTGCAATTTCATGTAGAATACAACATAAACAACCTATGGTTGTAGCTTTTATCAGTTTTGAAATATTTTCATATAAATACCGATAAATAGAAAAAATTCTTCCTTCGGTCAACTGTAACTCGACCGAAATGGTCGAAAACTGCAATTGTAAGCTACAACACTTACAGTCTAGTAATATTCAATCAATTACCTTCATTTGGCAACAAACGGGAAGTCTCTAGCACAATATTTCGATTTATGGTGAATTTTTGAAAACCGCTTTTTTTTACGTCTGCGCGTAACGAATTCATGCACCATTTTGTGATAATATTTTCTCTGTGTTGCCTTGATCATTTTACAATGTGTTATATACCATAATGATCGCAATTTAGTGTACAATACAACAACAACAAAAATGAACTTGTTAGCTTCAACCGTTTTGCTCACAGCGCGATTTGTACAATTATATATGAATATGAAATTTTTTTTGCGCTGTCATATATCCCAATATTTATATAAGATGATATTTTTTTTCATTTCTGATGGTTGCATACTAAACTTCAGGCAATGACAAAAAAGGAGCCAAAAATGAACTCTTAATCTTGAAAACTAAGCGTGCTGTGATTTTTTGAAAAAAAATTTTTTTTTCCGCTTTGGCGCTCACTCGCGAACGCCGCCGGCATACGGGAGACGATTTTTAAAATACCGCTTCGGCGTTTAAGGGTTAAACAGCAACATAACTGAGGCCTGGTAACCGGAAATTCAGGAAGTATCTACTCCCTTTCAGGTCTCGGTCATCTTCTATCAAACTTCCACCTCTCCTGTGTTCCCATTTCGGGAACAGCCTGTTTGGCTAAGAGCTAATCGTCTTCGGTGTCCTGTTGTTGACATAGAAGCCTTCAATCTTTTCTTCTCTCAAATGATGAGGAAGGAAATAGGCTGGTGCTCGATCAACAGGAACCTTTTGAATATAGCTGTATATCCTCCTCGCGACATGCTTCTGTTATCAGATACTCTGACTGAGTAATAAGTGCATACCTGTAGGCTGGTTATCTTAAAGTGTATGACCGAGATGATCTGTACTTTCTCATTAACATCCTGAAACTCAGGGCAACTTTTTGAGCACCCCTGAGAGATTTGGGATTTGAGAGAGACACCTAGTGGTTTGTCTAGCTGCAACACCACAGTACATTGGCATTTATCACCAAACAAGGGGGTTTCATTTCCCTCCTATTTTGGTTAACATGCAGGTACTTGAGTGTAATTTTACTGCACTCGATAGCACTATCAGCCAGACACATTTCCCACTACGTATTTCGAAATGTACTGGCTGGCAGCTTGGCCTCTGGACTCAGTGATGGGCAGAGCGCTGTTTTCCTTACAGAGAGATTGTTCATCTTAGTACTGTTTCTCCTCAATCGAGGTTTAACTATTAATGAGGAACCTCTCTGTCTTGCCACCACAGAGACCCAAGGTCTTTTGAGTGGCATTTGGCTCTCGCTTAGGCTTCTTGTTTCATGCTCCACACATGCCTTTGAAGGAATCATCAGACAGAGGTATGTCTCAGAAGACTCCCTATCATCTTTCTGTTTACCAGTGGTACAATAGAGGTCTATAGGTCCTCTGCTTCATCACACATTACCTTAGGCCATTGCAATGACTCCAAATTAGTTTTTTATGAAAACTAGATAGTTTTGTCTCCCTCGTGTACTTTTTCTATTCGTAAGTTATGGTGTTCAACAGAAATTGTTCACCCCAAACTGAAAATAGATAACGGAAGTTTTAGCTTGTCACCCAACCTGCCAGCTATGCTTCCAAGGTACGAGAGGATTCTCTCCGAGGAGCAGTTCCTCAGTTAGTACAAGCCATGTCTCTTCAAGGATAAAAGACTTTCCTTGCAAGCATAGGCTTTCTCACTGAATAACAACGGAAATAGCTGGATACTTCATTCAGCCCTCAGTAATTCCAGGGGTTGGAGCTGTCTTTGCTGGTTGGTGTCACTGATGGGACTTTTCCTCTAGTCAGAATCGTGAAAGTTGTTTCTCTCTGATTCAACTGTTAAGACTTAGGTCCACATTCGGCCTAGTCTCTCACAGGAAGTAGTATTGTTTCTCCACAGTCGGGATTAAACTACTGCTGAGAAACTTCTCTCTGTCTTGTCATCACAGGGACCCCAGGTCTCTAGATAGCATTTGATTCTTGTTTAGGGTTCCTTTCTCATGCTTCATGCACGCCCTTGAGAGTATCATAAGACAGATTTTGTCTCAACACCACATCTCATCTTACTCCAGCATTGGTGAAGAAGACAGGTGATTTGCATGAACCTTCTTTAGTATCACCCTTCTAAAGTTGGATATCTCAACTCTGTGTCAGATGTTGTAATGAACTATGAATCATTCGGCATCTGTTACCAGGTTCAAGTCCTTCATGATCCCCAATACCTTGGACTTTGTAATTGATGATCCAGATCAATCATTACTTGGTTCTGTTGGGTGCTGCAGTACTTTCCAAAAAGGCTCAACATTCCTAAACTGGATATTGGTGACTTTTCTCTAATACTAGCTCGTCCAAAATAGAGGGAAGTGTCTAAGGACACGTCTTCCGTTGGGCTTTGTGAGACGATTGGAAGGATGTACTCTGCAACTGGTGATGATGACACCTGTACAATCTGCCCGAGAGCTCACAAAGTCAATGGCTTGGTCCATTCCTCGCATTCTGAAGAATATGTTGATCTGGAAGATAGACATGGTCTCATCAGGATCACAAGTCCTTGGAACCCTTTTTCCTTGGACCTGTGGTGGCTGCACAAAAAGTTGTGTTTTCTTACCCGGCTCCTTTAAAAGTACAGGTTACATCTTGCCCAAGGTGTGTGGTTCTAGAGGTGAGAAGGATTCGAGTGACTGGCTTCTCCCCCTCCTCCTTCCTTGTTCTACTTCTCTTCCTCTGGGCTGAGAATAGGACTTGAACCTACATTTGCTGGACTGACGTCTGATGCAGTAAGTTTACACATTGAGCTTCCTTTCTGTTTTTCTTGTTAGAATTATAGAAGCAATCATGGGAGGAAGGACTGGCAATAAGGCAAACCCTTCTTATATCTTTGCCTTACTGCCTCAGACACTTTATATTCTTCCCACCCTTTTTTCATAAGAATCACGATACCTCCCTCATTTGAAAAGGTCCAAAAGTCTGATTCTTGATCTTGCAGTTCTTATACTCCGATCAATTTGTTAGAGGTAAGGCACTCCTCCTCGTTATTTTGACCAGGAGGAGTAGCCCAGGTGTGCAGAATTCCAGTCAGTTCAGGAGACTCACTTAGATTTTTCCCTCCAAGCAATGAGTCTTCCTAATGTAAAGGACCAAGGGTTTTTACAGTGTAGGAACAAATCACAATTTTTAAAAGTACAGTGTATTTTTCCAAATTATACAAACCTGAGGTCCTTTACATTTAGGCCCCCCTCATGCTACCCTTCAATCTGAAACCTGGGCCGAAAGGCAAAGTGGAATGTTTACATTCAAGCAGGCAGGTCTCCCCACCTACCGGATGGTAGTTACTACCTAACCACCTCGTCTAAGAGTTTCAACAGCCGTGTTCCAGCCTCACTGTAAGCAATTCCTAATCCTAATGTAAAGGACCTCAGGTTTGTATAGTTAGGAAGAATAAAATTTACTTTTAAAAATTGTGCTTCTACATAAGGGGCCCCTCCTAAATTACCTTTTTGTCTAGTGGCAAGTCTAGACAACACAGAATGATTGACAATCATGGTGAGTTTGTGCTAAGGAATAAATTTTGTCATTTGATGATCTTTTAACTCCCACTACAGTACTTCAATCCATCTGAATGTGAAGTTATTGCTGACTAGCAGAATTATTAGTATAATGTATCTAATATCAATTTAGGGGAACTGCAATGTCAGAAGTTTTACTGCAGTAACTTGAAAAATAAAGAAAAATTTCAGGTTTATCATTTTAAAAATAACACTTTATTTCAGGTACCAAATGCTGCAATTTATACTATTAACAAGGAGGATCATACCTTGGGGAACATGATTCGCTTGCAACTACTTAAGGATCCTAATGTTATGTTCACAGGTTATAAAAATCCCCATCCACTGGAGCATAAAGTAATTTTGAGAATTCAGGTAAGTTTGGTACCCATCACTTCTTCTCTGTTAAAAGTTGGTATTACAGCTTTATCAACATATGAAAATTCTTCATAATAACATTGTGGTTTCAACATAACTTTTCCATCTATATTGCAGACATCTGATGCCAGTTACACACCTCATGATGCATTCATGAATGCAATAACAGATCTCATCTCTGAACTATCTCTGCTGGAAGAACGATTCAGAGAAGCTATTCGTGAGAAGAAGGAGGGATTTGATTGAAATGACTTTTCTACAATATTTTTATGTACTGTACTGTATTTACTCATGCAGCCTCCTTTGTAATTATTTTTAATTTTAAAAATGAATAAAGTCTTATTTTCATTGATTTTTTGAGCACCCAGTAAGTCTTGCAAATTTTGTTTTTCAATTTTTTGTTTCAGAACTTTAGATACCATTTAACTATTTAAACTTCAAACTAGCACATACAGTCATGAATTGCAAAACTGAAGAGACCTCTTACAAAATCTCTCTCAGCTTAATTATCACCTAAGAAATAAATCTTATTCCAGTTTCAATTAATGTTTGACCATCATATTTCACCATGCACTCTTGTATTAAAAATTCCAAATGTCCAACAAAGTTCAATCAAATACAGTGGGGGGACCACTGTATTATATTACTAAATAGAATTATTTATCTTTTCAGTGACATGTACACATATAAATTTTGGCTATGGGGCCAGCAATCTAAGCAGGTTTTTACAAGTTACAAGTAGGCTGAATCATGAAACAGCACTAGTTATGGAATACCACTTCACATTTTACAGTATTATACCATAATTACAATCTCTTTATTTTCTTGTAATAGCAGCTAGATAGCAATATTTATTACTGGGTGAAACTAGGAAGCCTAAAAATTTTTAATATGTAGATTGATAACCAATCCAAGTTAAGTCATGGTGTTCATGTTTATATCGTTAACTATTATTTCCTGGCCTATTCAAATTTTGTCCCTTAAGTAGATCCTTTTTATAGGACCATTTCCCTTTAATTATTAAATCAGAAGACATAATGTATGGCTGAATTAATGATGACATGATAGCATTGCTTACAAGTGATATTAGAACAAAAGGTCAACGAGATAAAACATTGCAGTCCTTGGTAGGAAGTCTCTACAGTATGTTAGGTGCTGATATGCAGCTGCCAATTAGAAAGATGAGGCATACATGCAAAGTTACCCAAATGTGGATTATTCGGAAATAAATGTAACTGAGTACCGTACATGTGTACAAGAGAACGAAAATGCTGTAATTTATTACAAAGCTAACCCATATGGAAAAATAAAGGTTGCGAGGCAGCACTGAATAGCATAAAACAAGAGATAAAGAGGAAAGGCACAAATACTAAAGGAAAATCACAAAAGGGGAAATACAAAGTTGCTTGGCTAAGTAAGATTTACACTGCACACATGTTTATAGGCTATTATTATTAGTTTTGCAGAATCTTTTTACTTTTATGATATTAAATATGACTTTTCTCAATCTTTTCTGTATTATGCACAATAACTCCATTCTGACTTTATCTAGATGCCCTTTGGTTGTGATTCCCTCTATATACTTGCTAGTCTCCTTCCAGCTACTTTCACATCTACTTTTCTGACCTAGTGTTCTTCAACCAAAGTCCAAACTATTTCAATCTTGGAGACCTCGGTCCATTTTTCAGTCACAGAACACCATTTTTCGGCACAGCTTCCTCACTTGTAATATAACCTTCCCACATTAACCATTAATCTTGGCATTCTAGTCATACCTTTTTAAAATTAACTCAAACTTCTTTGCCAGCGCCCATGTCTATGCTGCATACAGTAGTACAAGTCTCATGCACATACCCTAAGTTTTTGTTTAATTATGGGGTGGTTTTAGTTATCTGTACTTTAGCACGCTATTACTTCTATCTATGGGAATGCAAACCTATGCCTTATATATATATATATAGGAGTCTTCCTTCACATGAGATGGAATCAGTTGTTCATGCACTTTTTCTTAGGATGCCGACTGCCATGTTGAAATTTCTTTCATCTTTTTTGCTGTACATTGTGTTTGTATTTTTTATGTTCAACAATGATCTGAACAAGAGAATAACAAAAGATGTAAAGAACGTAAAAGTGTTTAGTTGTTTAATTTCCATTGTGTTACTGTAACCATTTTGGAGTAGCCAAGCAGCTTGTGTTCCACAACAATGCTGTCCCAGGTACAGGTGTATGGCATCAAGAACAGGCTGTAATCCTTTTACTCTTCCCCCAGAGGAGAATATGACTTGTGGGCAGAGTGTAAGGTAAATAAAACTTGAAAGATTTTCTTCTTCCTCCTGGTTGTCAATCACTCTCTTCTTCCTTGCCTTCTTTACGCCCTGAGGAGAGTACAGTTCATGGATGGAGAAACATGAAAAGCATGAGTGTATCTTTTATCTTCCTCCTCCTCCTTAATCTCTTCCCCTTTTATCTTCCTTGTCTTCTGCAGTCACTGGGAAGAGGTCTCAGAAGCCCTCCCACAGAAATTCTGTTAGGATTCAAGTAAGCACCATCTTTCCTTCAGGGGTTGGGTAGGGTATTTGTTCACCTGAGGGGGATAACACAGGGTTCTCTGAGCATGCTTGTTAATCAGTCTCTCACCGTTTACTTTTGACATGATGGTGACTCATCCCTCAACATTTCTACTGCAGCTAAAAAGAGTAAGACTCCTGGGTAGAGCAAGTCTTCATCAAACTCTCTCTCTTTCTCTTCCTCTTCTGCTTCTTCCTTTCATGGAAAGAAGAGAGGGAAGAGTCTAAGAAGGGGGTCCCCCCTCCAAAGAAGTTTTACTTTTAATACTGCCTTCTTCAGGCTGTCACTGCATTCAATCCCCTTTGGGTGAGATGCTGGCCATGGAAGGGTTACACGGGGTTCTCCTGAATACATATACTTGTGAACCAGTACTATACTATATGTACTTCCAAAAATGATGAGGTGCACACAGACGAGTCAGCACTACCTTGACATTCAGCACACGTATGATCCCTGGATCATGCACATGCAGAAAAAAGGTTCATGAGTGTCCAGTCACCCCTATGTAATACAGCTTGGATGGTGTCTTGTGTGTCCAGAAATCTTGATGTACACAATCCTGTATCGTGCATATGCAATATTAAGTTAACATGCAGAAAGATACCACTGGGTATCTTGCCAATCTGTATGCAGGTAACTGCGCAAACCCTTGGCTGATGACTAGGTAATCTAGAAACTCCCAAAGTACATATACAAATTATTTGCAAGCAACAGAGGGTTCATGGGTGGAAGGTTGCTGGAGTATGAAACTCAAGTGTTGTGCAGACACTGCTCCTGGTTCATCCAAGGTTACTGCTGTGCACAAGCAGGAAAGTGCATGTGAGCCTTCATCAATAGCCCTAAGTCTAGGTTCTTTCAACCAACCATATGACCGAACCACAATTTCCAGTGGTTGCAAATCAACCTTGACCTATTTATTCAGTAATTGGTACTGCTAAGCCCATCTGTTTATGTCCACAGTCCGAGAGCGCACACCCACAAAGACTGGTGTGTCAGCCTCTCTTTCATGAGAAGATCCAACTCATGTTCTGGAGAGTGTCAGAACACTTGCAAGCAGAGTTAAATGGGTAAAATTGTTTGGCTCGCTGTGAGCTTGACTTGGGGAAGCAACTACTGTCTCTATCACGCTCATCTCTAACAAAGCGTGCACTAGGGTCCACTCAGATGGTGAAGCAGTTATTCCACCTACTGTGGTTGCTGCTTGCTTGTGGTGTCGTCTTGTTCTGGGTTCCTCTTTATGCTTTCCAGAGTAAAATGGGGTAGCAGTAAAGACGCATTCTCATAGCCAGTGCACCCTGATTCACTGTGCAGTAAAAGTCTCTTAGTTTCTTGAGCACTGTCTTTAGTGACATTAATCCTTTACTCACGCAGAATTCCAGTAATGCTTTTATCTCCTAGTTTATTTCTCCCAAGCTATATACTAATCCCATTACATCTCAAAACGAACTCATCAGATCCTATGTAACCATTTAGACAGCATCATCTCTGACTGTGGAACCCTCATCACTCCATCTGTAAGCCTTTCTCAAAATTCTTGCTATTCTTTTGGTTTCCATGACTGGGACGAGTGTACTGAAAATGTAAGCATCACTTTTTCTCAAATAATTTTAATCTAAAGCAGGGAAGTGGCATGTGCATAAATAATGCAAGAAAAGGCAACATATATTAGTGTATCTGGAGAATGGAATTCAAGAAAAATGTTACTAGGGTTAAGCATTGCTTTCAAAATTTGATTTTTTAATAACAGTAGCAATAACTTACCTATAAGAGGATAAAGTAGTAGTGCAAACAAGAAACCCAGGTAAGTACTGTTGTGGCAAAAACTTGTTGCAGTGCTAATCAGCCTCTTTGATAAAACTGGCTCCCATCGCACTGTAATGTTGAAAGAAAAAGAGCAGGTAATAATAATTTAATGTAATAGCAACTTTATAGTAGAGTACTGTATGACTATACTTGTGATAAAAAAAACTATATGTAAAAAGAAGTAATGCTTTGTTCCACAGAGATCTTAAAAATTTTAAATAATTTAAAATACTACTTAACCACATTAACGTACCATACTGAAAACAAAAAATTACAGTATACGTAGTATTATGATAATATATTTCATATACGTATGTGGGTACAGGCGCTGAATGACCATAATAGGTCCCAGTGCTTGGGCTTGTCCCTAAATTTCATAATCAATCCATCCTAAATGTGGTACAAAGAATTACAGTATACGTACATAGTATGTACTTGATAATATATTTCATATGTATGTGGTACAGGTGCTGAATGACCATAATACATCACACAGAAAAAAAAGTACTCCTAACTTGCACATGTAGGGGGGCTACCTGTGGCTATGGTAAATCATGGACACAGGTAGTACATTACACTGTACAAGACATTATTATTTTTGTGTCAAGTAGTGGAACATGGGTGAGCCACTACTTTTCATGTGATAGGAATATTTCTTGATTGTCAGAACTAACACTAAAAAATTTCCAATGTGGTCTTTCACAGCATAGAACATACTGACATGGGATAAAAGGGATGGAAAAAAGATGGGGAAGCAATTATCTGTTACCCTAATGCAGGAAACTTGTTAAGAGGTATGTTGACTGCCAATCAACTTTTGTGTCTAGATAAACATATCCTGGAGCGATAATGCTGGAAGACTTTTACACTGGTTTATTGACAATTTTGTTCATTGCTTGTATGACACTAAACCACAAATTGTGAAAAATTCTTGCAAAAAAGTCTGTGTGAATAATTCAGCATAGGGTATTCAATGTTTTGGACTCTTTTATGAGTAAATAAACATATCTAGTTATGTTATTGCTAAAAAAAAGAATATTTAGACCAGTTCATGGAAAATTTTATTCATTGCTTGTACAGCACTGCGAACAACAGATTGTAAAAAACCTAGATTTGATCAAGTTTGAGATTTACACTATTTTGGAATGTTTTAGTGTAAATAAACATATATATCTTGAAACATTACTGCTAAAAAGAGATGTTTGGATGGGTCATGGACAACTTTATTCATTGCTCTTATGTCACTGAACAACAAATTGTAAAAAAAAAAGAAAAAAAAAAATTAATGTCAAAAAATTTATTGAAAACGGCTTATATATAATGATATACGTAAGGATAACTGGCTTCAGGAATCCAGATATTTCTGATTGTTTCTAGTTCTTGCATCCAAAATTATTGCTCTCTTGCAGTTTCCCTCTTAGGGACTGTTTCTCTTCTGGGCAGCATGGTTCTCTCGTTGGCTCTACCCGCTCGTCGGGCAGGAGTTTTGCCATGTGCTTGAATTCCTTGGAACTGCGAGTGCTATACTGACGAGTTTTTTGAGTGCCAGGGATTCTGCAGAATCTCAGTTGCTTTCCAAACCAGTGCCAGAGGGTTTTCTCTTTGGCCTGATTTAGGCAAAGAACAATAGTAGGTGCCAAGACATATCAGCTGTTTTGACACCACCTGCCAACTCTGCTTGGTCAGGTCCCATCCATTGTATCCAAACATGCAGGACAGCAGACAGGATCCCTCCTTTACAACCCATTGTGGGACCTCTTTTAAAGTTGACTGTAAATTTAATGTCAATTACAATTACAACTAAAATTAACACTAAATAGAGGTAAAGAATTACAATTACCTTAAAAATATTTAATTATGTAATTACATTTCAATTAAATTAATACTACAATTACAACAAGCTTGCCGCCAACGCACAGCCCTAGTGTAAAGGGGGCGTGGTCTAGGCAGGCAAGAGATAGCGACTAGTTCGTATCCTTCGCTCCAGACGCAACTACCTTACTTATAACCACCTTGGAGCTGCCTGTGTCTTGGTTTTAGCCAGTCTAAAAGATGCCATTAATAAATTTATGGGTTACAGAAGTAATGGCACCTCTTTCCCGCCCAATTTCCCCGAATCAATGGCCCGTAATATTGTTACTCACCATGAGTGAATCTGTCCACCACCCAAAACCTGTTATTATTACGTACTCATTTGAGTATATTTGTTCATAAAAGGTTCATTTTTTTATACAAAAATATGCTTCCAATGCCATCTATTAAAAAAAATTTACTTCACAACATGATGTCTTTAAGTCATATTTTAAATTAAAAACACTTCACATATTCAAAAATAACCTTGTCTAATACAAACAAAGTTTCTAGAGATTTATTTATGCTAACTAGAAGCAAACAAATTGCTCTGAATATGTTAAATATGGCAAAATGAACTTACTTCCTCCCTCAGCTAATTTTTCCCAAACAAAAGATTGATCACTTACTTTGTATTTTTATATAATACACTAGTAATATGAGAACACATATGTACAGTATTACTGGATACAGTGAGCTAAAGTATAAATTTTTAAAAGATGCATACTATTCATTATGTTTGTATTTTTTGAGGGTCTCATGGTGCTTAAGATGCCAATAACCAGAAAACTGTGCTGTGCACCCCAGTAACAAATATATTCGACAAGCACCAGTAAACCGAAATGTTCACAACCGATCCTGCCAATAACCGGGGTCTGCTTGTATAATAATATATAATATAATAATATATATAATATATATATATATATATATTATATATATATATATATATATATATATATATATCTATATATATATATACACACCAGCCCTAAGTAAAGTGTCCAGAATACTGGACACTTAATAAACAATCCGCTCAGCTGAAAAATTCAGTAGTTATGGCATATAAATATCCCATCTTCTATGAGAGTTCACGCACTCTACACCATACAAGTTTTAGAAATTCACCTCTGAAAACATGGCGTCAACAAGCCGCTGAGTGACCAGAAGTTGTTTCTTGGAAACATTGAAATTATGGGTAAATTTCATGACCTATCACATCCTATTTATTACAAGAGCTGCTTAAAAATCCTAGTGAAGATCCTTCACACATCAGTGCGTATGACCATGCCCACAATGTATTTTTAACAGGTGTTATAAGGAGACAGCTCTGGTTGGAGTTTGTGTTTCAAGTATTCTTGACAGTGGGCTTCGATTAACTGGAAATTGATTTGTATTTAAATAAATTGTAAACTGCTTCATCGTACAAGCTTTATTTTAAACTTAGAACCTAATAGATACCTTTAGAAATTCTTCTTCTAAATATTTGTAGTGATGAAATTATCATAATATTACATTTTATCTGTGAATTGTAATTTGAAGAAATACTTTGCTGGGAAGTGTGCAGAATTTTGGACAATGGGCCTCAGTAATACTACGATTTTCCCTCTATTAGTTAATGCAGGGAACTCATTGCAATCAACATTTTGTTATTTTTGCTTAACAAAGAATGGTTTTAATGACTCACTTCGAACTTGTTATCAATAATTACATAAACAACATCTGCATAATAAGAGTGAAAGTGTTAAATTACTATGTTACAGACCTAAAAATTTTATTTATGACTAGGTTTTCTTTTAGAGAGAGAACCTGTAATAAATGGTTCTGAAGGTGAATAAGAGAATTAAAGGTTAATTTGGGCTTTAACAAAAGAGCTATTCAAATTCTCTCTCTCTCTCTCTCTCTCTCTCTCTCTCTCTCTCTCTCTCTCTCTCTCTCTCTCTCTCTCTCTCTCTCTCTCTCAGCTGTTGAGTTATCGAAGCTTTAACATAAAGACATTATTTGGCATTTAACAAATAGAGAGAAAGGTGGGGGTGTGGGGAGAATTTAGGTAGCTCATTTGTTTAAGTGCAAATTTACCTTTAATTCTCTGTTTCACCATCAGAATCATTTATTACAGATCTCTCTCTCTCTCTCTCTACTCAGCAGCTGAGAGAGAGAGAGAGAGAATGGGGAAGATTTTAAATAGCTCCTTTGTTAAAGTCTAAATTTATCTTTAATTCTTTCATTTGCCGTCAGAATAATTTATTACAGATCTCTCTCTCTCTCTCTCTCTCTCTCTCTCTCTCTCTCTCTCTCTCTCTCTCTCTCTCTCTCTCTTGTGTTAAATGCCAAATAATGTCTACAATGAGGCTTGAATAGCTAAACACCTGAATACCAGAGAGAGAGAGAGAGAAAATTGGGTACGAATTTAAATAGCTCCTTTGTTAAAGTCCAAATTTACATTTACTTCTCTGTTAAATGCCAAATAATGTCTTTACATTAAGGCTTCAATAACTAAACAGGAGAGAGAGAGAGAGAGCGAGAGAGAGAGAGAGAGAGAGAGAGTAGAAGAAGAGAAGAGAGAGAGAGAGAGAAGAGAGAGAAAGAGAAGAGAATTTAAATGGCTCCTTTGTTAAAGTCCAAATTTACCTTTTAATTCTCTGATTCACCATCAGAATCACTTATTATAGATCTTTCTCTCTTTCTCTCAGTTGCGGAGCTACTGAAATTTTATTTGGTACTTAACTGAGAGAGAGATCTGTAATAAATGATTCTGATGGTGAATCAGAGAATTAAAGGTAAATTTGGAATTTAACAATGGGGCTATTTAAATTCTCCATGCCTTGCCCTGCCCAACTTTCTCTGTTAAATGCCAAATAATGTCTTCAGGTTACGGCTTCAATAACTCAACAGCTATTGAGGCTTACACTTACAATTAATTAAAACAAAATTTGGTCATTAATAGAGCATTTTGGCATTTGCACTCTTGTTATGCAGATGTATTTTTTACATCTGAGTAATTTCAGTAAAAAAACATAAATAACATTCTAAGTTTTATTTACCCATGAATGTTTAGGGAAAAACTAGTGTTTGCATTCTTAGTTGAAACTAAATTATTTGTAGTGATTTACACAATCATAAAAACAGTACATTCATCTCTAAACAAGTTTACAAGAGATAAGCAGCAACATCTCAGTATATGACAATTTTTTTCCTCAAAATTTAAAGGGTGTGAAACTTCATTTTTTATTGGTGAAACCCGCTATGTATCCT